>NW_002987782.1:173794-231294 GCF_000006295.1 Pediculus humanus corporis | reverse complement strand
TCAATGTTCATCAGCTCAGGATAAAGATGACGATAGTTGTGGGGCTTATAGTAGTTTCGAAAAAGAAAAACATATTCCTGTTGAATGTAACAGTCACGAATCTCACACTCCAGGTTCATTTTGCATGAAAGTCGTTCAACAAGGACCGATAGGATTTATATGTTAGTATTAATTATTATTATTATTATTATTACCAATTACTTTCTCGTAATGATAATAATAATATGTATGAGAAATTGTGGTATGACCCACATTTTTATTATTATTATTCGAATAATTATTCCTGAGGAATGGAGTCGAGACCTGGAATGAATGCTTAGAAACTTCGACAAATAAAGATTTTGTTTAAAAGTGAAATAATAATAATAATAATAATAATAATGATGAAATTTTTTAGGGGATGGTCGTTGGAGACAAGTTATAAGAAGATGTGCATCAGTTGCTGAAACAGGAGTTTCAGGTGTTTGTAATTGGGGCATATATGAAAATGGTGTTTATTGGGAAGAATGTTATTGCGCAGAAGATGGTTGCAATTCATCGACAAATATTAAAATTAATTTTTACCTAATCATCGCCAGTATTATTTGCATTTTATCGACAGTTATATCATATAACAGATAGTGTATAGTTTTTTTTTTTTATACAAATATTATCGAGTAACTACATACCTGACAAAGTGAAGAATTACGCATGACACGTGCGTTCGTCCGTGCGTGGACATCACCGTGTAACGTTTCCGTCCATAAATGTACAATTATTTCTTTTTTTGTAATCTTCGACAATAATGTCTTCCTTTAACACGAAGACAAAGCATTAATCATTTTTTTATGTATAGTAATAATAATGATAATAATATAATTAATTATAATATATTATATTTTTTTTAAATTAATTAATATAAATGTATTTATTTTAAAATAATAAAAATTTTTTTCATTTTATTAACACGAATAATTTAAACATTATTTCTCTCCTTCAAATTATTATTATTATTATTATTATTTAATAAAACATTTAAATTTAACATTATTTTCATTTATTTACTCATTATTACAAATTATTAAAAATACTAATAATAATAATAATAATCATATTTATTTATATATATATATGTATTCATTAATAAGCTTTGATCGATTATTATTACAGTGTATGTATGATTGGGTGTAAAAACTATTTAAATATACTCTTTCATTTTTATTAATTAATAATTATTAAATAATAATAATAATAATTTCTAAAACACTTTTTTATTAATAATAATAATAATAATATCATCATGATAAATTTACACATCTAAATAATGATTTTTAAACAAAAAAAAAAAAAAAACAAAATTTATTTATTTATTATTACAATTATTTACACATAACATTATTTAATAACTAATTAATAAATAAATAATTTTTTATTTTTTTATGAGCCTATATGCCGGAAACGGTTAATAAAGTTTTAATAAAAAAAAAAATCTTATGCTTCTTGTCTGTCTGTCTACTATCCACGTAAAGGCAATTATTATTATTATTATTATTATTATTTTTATGAACAACAACAGCGTTATTAACAAATAAATATAAATAAATGATAAAAAAGCCACAATAATAATGATAATAATAAATTTTTCCACATCGTTTCCTAAGTATTCAAATGTATATACATATATATATACGTGATTTAATAATAATGATAATTAATTTTTATGTATTAGTAAAAATTTACGTTTTACCTTTTTTTCTTTTTCCCCAGCAAACTATGGATTAGTTAGTAATAATGATGATGATCATCGTTTGATAACGTTTATTACGATTAAACATTAATTAATAATTAATAATAAATTTTAAAAAAAATGACAAAAAAAAAAAAAAAACTGATCACAGCGACCATTTTGATTTTTTCTTTTTTTTGAACGTAACGGTTTTTTTCCCTTTAGAATGTTCTTAATCCAAATTAGTTAAACGAAAAATTTTTGGCGACAATTTTTCCCAACTCTCCGATTCCCCCTCCCTCTGACGTTTTTTCCCAACGACCAATCAGAAATTTTTATAATTTTTTTGATTTCGGTACCTCCCCTTCCCTTCCCCCTTCTCCACCTCCTCTTGTCATTTACATCGTAATTTCCCCTACTCTCTCTTTTTCTCTCATATCTTTCCTTTAATTTTTTCTCTCCTTCTATCTCCGACTCCTTCCCACGTCACAATCAAAAGTTTTACGTATACTCAACTTCCCCTCGTCTTTCAATCTCTTCATTTCTCATCTTCTTCTAACCCATATAAATACAATTCCTCCTCTCTCTCTCTCTCTCTCACACACACACACACACGCATTCCTTTCTCCCGCCGTAAGCGAAATATATACACGTAATCGTACACCTGTGTGTTCGCCATCTTTTATTAATCCGACAAAAATTAAAATAAATCGACGCCATATTTAATCCTTAATAAAACATTCGAATTTCATTTTTTTTTTTTTTGTTTAATAAAAACGACATTAATAATAATAATAACGATAATAATGATAATAAAATTAATCGAACGCGTCACTATGTACATTTTATATTATTATTATTAATTAACCCTTAACAATTATTTATTTAAAAAAAAAAAAAAAAATATCAATAACCTGGAAATGTTTTTTTTTATAAATTCGCATAAGCTTTCGCAACCTAATTATTATTATTATTATTATTAACATTACTTTTTCCTAATCGTTTAAGTATACAAATATATATATATATATATATATATATATATATATTCGAGATAAAATTTTTTTTTTTTTTTCAAATTTATTTCGTCATCCACTATGGCGACGACGACGACGACAACGACAACAACAACTACAAACAATTATTCTATATCGATTAATTCTTCTATCAATAACGAAAAAAAAAAAAATATTTATATTTATATATACAAACGTAATTATTTGAATAATTTTTTGTTTTAAAACCGCGTAGAATTTAAAAACAAACAAACAAACAAACGAAACAACGCGCGACGAATCCTCATATCCCAAACAAACAATCAACCAACCAAACAAACCAAACCACACATCCTATCGTACGTTTTCAAATTCTTTTTACTATTATTATTATTATTAAAAAAGAAAGAATATTGCTTATAAACTCTGTAAGAAAACAATAACAAAATGTCAACAATCAACAACAAACGATAACGCAACAACAAACGGAGTGAGTGGCAATTAATTAAAAAGGAATTATTTTTTCTGTATATGCGACGTTCCCTCGACCCCATCCATACTTTTTCAATTAATAATTACATAATCTAATTAATTATCGATCGAATATATAGTCGAAAAAATATTAATAATAATAATAATAATAACGACTTTTCCTAATTTCCTCTAATTTCAAGTGAAAATTTCATTTCCTTGAAGAAAATTTTTTTTTCTCTTAATTTCAAAAAAAATTTTTATTGAATTATTGATTCTTCTCCATTTAGGTGGAGAATTTCCTTTTCGTCGAGAGTCAAATGTCATTTCCGTTTCCGCGATATCATTTTTTTTTTTTTTTTTAAACGAAAAAAAAAATTTCCTTTTACCTCTTACTTCCTCCTCCTTCTTTTTCTTTTCCTTCCTTTTCCTCTTTCCAATCTCGTCAAATCATACACACGTTTTCCATTCGTCGTCGTCGTGGTAGTAGTAATCTACTACTTGTTGTCTGTAGTCATCGTCGTCGTCGTCGTCGTCGTGGTTTTAGTCGTGACGTATTAAGAATCCATCGTCAACACCGAGAAAAGTTTATACGCGAAGCTTTTTATAACGAAATTAAAAACGTTGACTTGATGTCGTCGAGAACACGAGGATTGAATTGTAATACTGTAAGGTACGCATTTTCCAATTTCCCAATCGCTTTTCCGTCTCGACGACACGACGGCCGAATTCTATGTGGGCGCTTCCGGTTGAAAGTACCGGAGTCCGTTGATCTGAAAAAAATAATAATGAAACGCGTGCTTTATTTTTCCCGCCATTTTTTTTTTTTTGAAAATTCGAATGCATATTTTTACTCTCTAAATTTTTTTTTTTTTTTTTTAAATTATTATTTTGCATCACGTTCGGTTAATCCCTGGATGGAGACATTTTGAATATTCATTTTGCATTAAAAACCTTTTTTTTTGCTCCTTTTTTTTTTTTTTTAAAAATTTAAATTTTGTGTTCGCGAATAAAATATAACGGTTTTTTTTTTTCTTTTAAAAAGCTGACAACATTCGATAAAAATTTAAATCGTAATTTAAATCGTGATCGTTCGTTCGTTTTCGGTTCATTTCGCCGATTTTTCCAATTATTACCAACGATCGCTCTTTACCATTTTTCCATTAATCAATCATCGTCGATCGACGAGTGACGAAATACTAATCGATACATATATATCGATTGATTAGTTTTTGAATATGGATAACTTACGGACATGTCGTATTCCGTTATGTACGCTGGAATTTCCAATTGATTCGGTATTATTATGCTGTAGAGATATTCGATTCCGTCAATGTTGAAAACTTTTTCTTTGATCGCGGGAGCCATGAAAGTGGTGAACCACCAACTCACCATCTGGAAAAAAAAAAGAAAAAAAACAAAACAAAATCACCACGTCGTTCCGGCATACTTTTCGTGACGTAGAACGTGACGTCACATCCGAAAAAAACAAAATCTTACCTTAGTCCAAAACGTTGGATGAACTATGTAGAAAGCTTTCAAATTTTTTTTGTACTTGTACGGCAATATGTTGTACACTTCGCGGAGCCACGAAAATGAAGGATGATTCGCGGCCGAGGTCAAAGTGTGAAAATAAATTATGACGTAATCACTTTTGACCAAAGGATCCAATAGGTAAATTAAATACAGCAAAGCCTGGAAGAGACGCGCAAAAAAAAAACCATGAGTGAGATGAAATCTTCATCATTTCGCGACATTTCCTTCCGGTTCATCTCTCTCTCTCTCACTCACCTTGTCTAAATTAATTTCCTTAAACTTAAACCATTTTCCTACGAATATAATGACGGGCCTTCCGTAAATATCGACTCCGCATTGATACAAACAACCGATTCCCGAGACTTCAGACAAATCTTCCGTTTTTGCACGTCTGAGCAGTCTTTCGTACCTGAAAAAGAAAAATCGAAATTTGACGATTCACAATAATAATAATAATAATAATGATGATGATTCAATACGAAAATTGAACTCGAACCAAATTGAACGCGAAATAATTTTTTATTTTTATTTTTTCCAACCTTGTCGACGTCATTTCCTCGTTCGTTAATAATGATAATTAATCGTTTTTCTGTTAAATTTCATCAGGTCCCTTCCCCTTCCCCCCCACAAAAAAAAAAGAAAAACCAACAAATGACGAAATGACAAAAACAAACGACAAACATGTATATATATATAAATATATTACAAACAACAAGTTCAACAACCTTGAACCTATTATATATTATTATTATTCGCTCGAACGAAACAATTTTTTTTCTTTCTTTGGAACTTTCTAGAAATCGATGAACGAAAAAAAAAATAATAATAATAATAATAATAACTCACTCCGTAATTTCTGATTCTTCTTCTTCCATTTCTTTCATGTCCACCATTATGCTATAAGGTATGAAAGTTCGATGATCGAACGTTATACACATGTGACGGACACGCCGACAACGCGACGCACAAACGAAAAGTAAATACCAATAATAATAATAATAATACTAATAATAATAATAATAAAGTTTTTTTTTATGAATATTTACGCGTTACACACGTCGCACGTTCGTGACCCTACGGGCATTTATTTGATTAATTATTTAATTATAAATATTTACGAGCGTTTTTTTATTTTTTTACTGCGAAAAAAAACATTTTTTTTGTATTAATAATAATAATAACAATAATAATAATAATAATAATAATAATAATAAATAGTTTAAATATAAATTAAAATGATTTCATCGCGAGCACACACGACGAATCATCACGCGGGGCCCCGCATACTCATTCACGTTTAATGCGTTTTTTCTTTTTCTTTTTTTTTTTGGGGGGAAAGAATACTTTCGACAACTACAACAACAACAACAACAACTACAAACGGAAAATTTCAAAACAAACCGCGATCGATAAGATATATATATATATATAACGAAAGGTTTTTTTATTTCGAAGGTTGAATTCCGAACCCGTTACAAATGTCAAAAGCTTTTCATTTCGAACTTTCCACGCCACGTCAAAATTTTCCCTCGTGCCTTAACATTTTTTGGATACGACAGACGTTCGCACGCACTCACGCAAACAAACAAACAAACCCGTCCGTGCGTTTCCTACAATAATAATAATAATAATAATAATTCCTCCCAACCGTTTTTCAATTTTTCAATATCGCGACACGCGAGGAAAAAAACAGAGAAAGAAAGAGAGAGAGAGAAAATTTTTTTTTTTTTTTAACGAACGGAAAAATCGATTATTTCGCGACCGCGTGCGTTGTACAATAATCGTAAACTGTAAAACTCGAGTTACGAAAACCCCCCCAAAAAAAAAAACCGAACGCCACAATTTTACAATTTTTTTTTTTTATTTTTATTTATTCCACTTTACTGTCGACACGTTATAACGGAAAATGATAGGTTAGAGAGAGAAAGAAAGAGAGAGAGAGAGAGGAATTTGAATTGGATCCAACAATCGAGTAGTGATTTTAAAAAAAAAAAAAAAATCTACGTCTTATTCCTGTAGGAGAACGAACGCAAACGAACGAACAAACGAACGAACGAACGAACGAACGAACGAACGAACGTGAAAAAAAAAAATGTCAAAACCACGACGTTAAAATTCTAAAAAAACGTTTTTTTTCCCCCCACGCTACTTATTTCCACGACAAACCATCGATTAAAAATGCACACACAAACACAACACACAACACTCCCCCCGTTTTAATTTCTCCATTAACGACTCAACAATACAAATTTACACACACAAACGATACATATTTACTCTATGAAACGAAACTAATAATAATAATAATAATAACAATGATGATGATGATGATGACGTTATGAAAATATATTGTAAATTATTTTTTCTTTTACTTCGTTTTTCTTTTTCTTATTCTCCCTGAAAAAACCGTATCCCGTCTCGAACGAGGCCAAGTGTAAAATAAATCGGAAAATTCTCTCATAGACCGACCATTCAATAAAAATCCGATTGAAATTTACGTCATCACTGAATGAATTTCCATCGTCAGGGAAACTGACTACGTCAAAAAATGAAACGCGGTTGGCACAACTTTCTCCTGTTTATCATATACACATTTATAATTTTCTTCTCTTTCTATTTTCCTCCGTTTCATCTCTTCCCTCTCTCTCTCTCACTCTTTCACTCGCTCACGCTCTCTTTCTTTCTCCCCCTTTTTCTTTTCTTCTCTCTCTATTACATTAGCGGAAAATTTAAAATAAAATAAAATAAAATTTTTATTTTTTTCATTTATCTCGTATAGTAAAAATTTGTCGAACGATTTTCCGTCGTCATGTTTTCCCGTCTTGACCGATATGACAAAAAACCACTCGAATCGTCATTTTGCAACTTTTCTCCCCCCCTCTCTCTCCCACTCTTCTACTCCTCTTTTTTATCCTAAACTCTCGACTTGTATAAAAAAAAAAAAAACTAGCAAAACGCACTCGAAAAAAAATTTTTTTTCGATGAAAACGACGACATTTTTTTATGCTTGTTACGATGATGATGATGATGATAATGATAATGATGATAAACACGTACTAGTTAATGTTCGATTCTCTCGGGCTAAATCGGGACGAGAATGACGTTAGTGGAATTTTTAACAAAAAAAAAAAAAAAAATTATGAGAATCGCCTTGAAAATGGCGATTTGCGTTTTTTTTTTTTGTTTAAAAAAAAAAAAAAAAATGACGGAAAATTTAAATTCCAACTCATTTATAAAATTAATTTTTAATTTACGCGGGTTCGTCAATAATTATCCTTTTAAATCTTTCTCACCCACTCACCGCCCCCCCAAACACAAAAAAAAAAAAAACGTTCGAATCCGTTACATTTTCAAAATGATTTTTAAACAAATTAAAAACAATAAGTATATATATATAATTATTATAACTTAAAAAAAAAAAAAACCACAATTTCCGGCGCCGAAAAATGTCGAAACAATTTACAAACAAGTCGTCGGGTCGAAATTAAATTATTTCCCTCCCATCTCCCCTTGCCCCCTCCCCTCCTCCCCCGCCAAAAAAAGACAAATTCGTTTAATTTAACGAGTTTTCTATTAATTTCGACCCTTTCATCACCACTTTAATCATAATTATCACTATTATTATTATTATTATTACTACTACGCAAAATTCGAATATCAATTAACGAAACCGTTAACCGTTTCCGCTCGACGACGACGACGACGACGACGATGGAAATTTCCAGAAAGGGGGGAGAGAGAGAGAGAGAGAGAGAGAGAGAGAGAAAAACACGTAATGACACCTTTTTTGCAAAATCACCGACGATAGTTTAATTGCGTTTTATCATTATCATTATCATTTCCATTTCCATTATTATTATTATCATCAACATTATCGTTCCAGATTCGAACGTCCTCCGCAGAACAGAGAAAAAAAAATAAAAAAAACATTTTAGAACGAACGAAATTTCGACGACATTCGAGAAAAATTATAATATATTCCGCCGTATCGCTTTTGTTTAAACGAATACATTATTGTTATCGATAAAATTTGTCTTCTGCTTTTTTTTTATAACAAAACAACAACAAAATTTAATTTTACTGATTGCGAAAAGAAGGACAACAATAAATTTCGTAACGCGTTAAAATAACCTAAAAAAAAAAAAAAATATCTAGATCCCGTTCGTTTTTCCTTTTTCCCTTCCACCAAAAAAAAAAAAAATGATAATAACATTGATGATAATGATGATGATGATGATGATGATATTAACAACACTTGAAACAAATCGGACAGAATTCGAAGAAAACGAAGGAAAGGAAAAACAATTTTTTTTTTTATGGGGATTCATTCGAAACGAGAGAAGAAGAAGAAGAAGAAGAAGAAAACTGTCGGAAAATTCGATGAAAGTAGGTCGAATTTAAGGCGCCCAGGATTACGTATATATATAAATATAAATCCTTGGAAAATTTTTTTTTTCTTTTTCTTCTTCTTTTCTTTTCTTTTCCCAAACGAAACAACAACAACAACAACAACACTATTTTCCGACTCGTTATTATTTCATTATCGAAATTACACAAAAAAAAAAAAAAATCACTTTTTGAATTTTCCTTCTCTCTCTCTCTCTCTCTCTCTCTCTCTTTTTTCCCTCTTCCCCCCCCTTTGGTCGATCGATTCTAAATTGAAAAATACAAAAAAAATTTCAATCAAAATAAAAAAAATCTCTAAATACCGCCCCAACCGATATACGCGTAATTCGAAATTTTGCTCCCATCACTCACGCACGACTACGTACGTTCTCGAAAATCGACGGTTTCGCTTTCGATGTATTAATAATAATAATAATAATAATAATGAGGAAAAACTACGTCGCGATGGTTGAGATATCGGACTGAATGATAGCGTGATAACAAACTATCATCATCATCATCGCACTTATCGAAAAAAAAAAAATGGATTCGATTCACGCACTTTACGTATGTAACAATAACAACCTTAACAATAAAAACTAACAAACCGCAAACCGCAAAAATCTTCTCCTCCTTACCAAATAGTTCACAACAACAACAACCAACCAACAACCACGTTCGACAACTTGACAAAAAAAAAAAAAAAAAAAATTTTTATCGCGTTCGTAAAAAATAAAAATAAAAACTCGCGAGTTTCGCGATTCTCAACGCACACACACACGCACGTTTTATTAAAATAAAAACAAACAACGAAATAATCTTCATATATATATATATATATATATACTCGTATTTACACCCGCGAAATCCTCACGATTCTTGCTAATAATAATAATAATAATATCTATCTGTCGTAAAAAAAAAAAAAAAAACGTTCTGACGAAATCGATTCGATTATTATCGACCTTATTTTTTTTTTTATTTTATTTTAAAACTTATCGCGAAATTTAACAAGAAAATAATTAATAAAATTGTTTTAAGGTTGTCCAGTTTTTTTTTTCTTTTTTTTTCCTACTGAATTCAGTGCCGTATCTATCAAAGAGTGTAAAAATTAAACCCGAACGAAAAACGAGTATTTTATTTACTTATTTTTATATTCGACCGAGAATAAAAAAAAAAAAAATTCATAATATATATTTAAATTTTTGTTGTTGTTGTTGTTGTTGCAAAACTCGTTCGTTATTCGCAAAAATAAATAAAATTACGAAATTTATGACAAAAAAATTAAAAATTAAATTTCGCGAATTATTATTATTATTATTATTATTATTATTATTATTTTTTTTTTTTTTTTTTTTTTTTTCTAATTAAAGATGTAATCGAATGTGATCGAAATCGTTGCGAAATTTATCATTATCATCGAGACCTCCAAATTTAGAAAAAAAAAAAGTCAATTTCACGCACGTATCGAAAATTGTGACGATCATTAAATCAAATAGAAATTATTCGAAATTAGGGGGGGGAGGGGGAAACAGGAAAAAATATAATCAGAAAAACTCCGAGAAAAAGTTCGGGGGGTGAAAAAGAGAGAGAGACAAAAAATTCGCAGCGTAAAAACGTGTCAAAAAAAAAAAAAAAAAACAAAACACGTGTCAAAACAAAATAATAATAAAAATAAAAATTAGCCACCCCCTCCCTCCCCAAATTGTTCAGAATGGTAGAAATAATAATAATAATAATAATAATAATAATAATAATAAGTCAATAAAATTAAAAATTTACGAAAAAAAAAATGCAAGGAAAAAAACCGTTGCGTTGAATGACCTTGAAATATTTTCTTTTTTTTTTTTCGTCGAATCGAATTCGAAGAATCGAAGCGAAACCTGGAATGAATTTTGATATTGAAATCCATGCCAGGTTCACATTCAACGACATGTTACGACAAGCACGTGAAAATTACAACGATTTCGAATGATAACGATTTCAATAAAAATTTTTTTCGAGAATTTATCCTTAAGGAACGACCGGGGTAGAGACCTGGGATAAATGTTGAAAAAAACTCCGGGAAGAACGTGGAATTTGTCGTGTTGTTTTCCTCCAGTTCGGTTGCGTCGACACCGTATCACAACCAACTAACCGGATATTCTCACGCAAAATCATTTCGTTTACTGATACGGCCGGGAAAAATTTGGAAAAAGTGCTGAAATAAGGATGTTTCGAAATTGAAACTCTCCCGGGACGTGTGGGAAGAAACAAAGCAAGGGAAAGTTGTTTGCTGTAAAGCGATCGTACGAGAAATATGGTACCCAATAGTTCGGCTCGAATCCCGAAAAACAAAACTATCGCTATCTATCCCTCAGGATGCTACTCCCTACCGATTTTTTCGATTCCCTCAAGACGCAATCTCGATCGTCATCAACCAACCCGATTGCCAACATTTACCACATCGTTTCCAGAAACGTAATTTAAATATAAATTTCGCATTGTAAATCTTACCGTCCTTTGTGTTGCATTTCTTTTATAAGAATATCCGTAACAGGATCGTTACAGGGCCTTTCGCCCAGTAACCTCTGCTGATCGAGATCCCCTTGCATTTGACTAAAAGCGTGTTCTCCTATGTTTAAACAGCAATCATCCGTTTGAAATATGTTTAGTTCTTCGTTTCCTGAAAACATTACCGAGAACAAAATTATTAATCCGACCAAAACCAAAAAAACAAAATAATAAAAAACAGTTTTGCCAACAAAATAAAAAAAAAAAAATTTTTTTCTACAAATTTTTGAAAATCAATCAAATATCGCGCGATTCGACTTTTAATCCATCATCATTTAATCGATATAATCGCAAAATTATTAAAAAAAAAAAAATCTTTCTTCTCTCTCTCTCTCTTTCTTGTTTTCGATTGTTTGTCGGTATAAAAGAACATTTACAAATTAAAATAAAACAAAAAAAAACAAAAAACAAACAAACGTTAACAATATGGCGCGTTGCGAAGTCCGACAACTGCCGAGAATGATATTAAAAAAAATTTTTTTTTTTTTTTTTTTTTATTATTCTATACTACGCCCTTTTTCGTTTATTATGCGTTACACACACACACGCACACACCTCTGATGTGTAAGCGATGATGATGATGATGATGATGTTATTTTGTATTTAAAAATATAAACGTTTAATAACACTCCCAAAACTTTCATTCGGGATTATTATTATTTTTTTTTTTTTTATAGAAAACAAAAACAAATTTAGATAAAATCAATAATGAATTTTTACAAAAATAATGCCGATAATAATAATAATAATAATGGTAATGATGATGATAATGAAGATTTTCCTTTTTTTTTTTTAACCGACAAAAATCGTAGAGAGAGAGAAAGAGAGGGAGAGAAACGTTTTCATTTAAAAAATTGTTTTTCTTTTTTTTTCTGTTTTTTTTTTTTTTTTTTTTTGGGGGGGGGGGGAGAAGGATTTTTACCGAATGCGTGCTGTGGATTGTCAATTATCCTGATTTGTCTGTCCGGATACAGAGGTTCTCCATCTGAGCCTCCAATGTCGGTGGGTAATTGCCACCTCGCTTTGTTTTCCTCCGCTTCGGATCGGGGAAAGTAGAGAGGTAATATGACTTCGTATATTCCAAAATCCGACGAATCGACGACGAAAACGAGAGTGTCGAAAGCGTTCGGATATTTTTCCAAAAAACGTCGAACGGTACCTAAAAAAAAAAAAAAAAAAACAGAAAAAATCCGTTCGAAAATCAAATTCGTCACACGTTCTATCAACCAACAAACATTTTCAAAAATCATTTTTTCCAAATCAAATTCGAATTTTTTTGATTAATGACGTCGTCTCACGCCAATGTGGCATTTGTCACAAAAATAGCAAATTAACGCGCGACGAAAAAAAATAACGAGCATTCAAAATAATAATAATAATATATTTCTTTCAAACTAAAACTTACGTAGGGCTATGTGTGCTCCTTCGTTCGGCGGATAATTTCTCCTAACTGAATTGATCACAGATAATCCGATTGTAGATAATCTAAGCTCTTGTGCTTTTTGTAAAACGTTTCTGAAATGATTAAAATGATTAAACGTTAACTAACACATCATCCGTTCGAAAAGACAAACGAACAAACACTGGATGAGAAGAAAAAAATAAATAAATCGAAAATGAAAAAAAAACTCAGAATGAAATGGCACATGATTCAAATATAACGACGACTTTCGAAAAACCGGAAATGGATTAAAATGCACTTCGCATAACATTATTATTATTATTATTATACCGTCTTCGCCATGGTTGTCGTGTTATCCACTTGAAATTTTTATTGACTTTTCAAGATAACCTCGTCGTGGAAAAAGGGGCTTTAGGAGGGGATAATCTTTTGCAAAAAAAAAAAAAAAAAAAAATCGTGGCACGAGGGACATTGTAAAAACAACATTTAATTGGTAGTCTAGTTACCTGTCTACCTATCTACCTGACTAGCCAAATTATCGAACCTGTAAACCGTTAATGTGCCAACAAATGAAATGAATACCCTCGACCACATAACACCTCAGGCAAGTGGCAAAATTCAAATTACAAAAAGTAAATATTGTCACGTATTTGAAGCAGACGAAAAAAAAAAAAAAAAAAATCGTTAAAAATTAAAACGCAAAAAAATAAATAAATACTCGTCTTAAAAATGATTACGATTTAAGATGTCGTCTCACAACTGACAACTTTTCTAGAAAGATTTTCCACGTTTTTTTTTTTTTTTTTTTTTTTTTTCGTGGTTCTAACAACTTCCTCGACTCATTCGAAAACACACGTTTTCCTTTTTCGAAAAATTTTTCCCCGTTTCCCGAATCCTTAAAAACGCGCAATTTTAAACACACGCACACACACAAAACCGGTTTCGCGTCTACTAGTAGTATATACCCATTTACAGGTATTTTTTTAATGAAGTGGAAGACCCCGCATTGCGACACCAAACCAAAATCTTTAAAAATTCTCAAGGGCATTAATATTTTAGTGACCGTCACGACAAAGGAAAATTTTTATTCTTTTTTCTTCTTCCTCCTCCTTTAGCTTTTTGTACCCTAGGAAATGGTAAAATGTCATCATTCACGACAACGATTAGTATTATTGCTTTCGGGAATGGTAATATTAAAAACGTCATTAACAATTTTTTTTTTATTTTTCCCAAACGAAAAACGAATGCAAGTAACAACTTCCTCAATAATAAATCAATTAAAAAAAAAAATTATATTGTTTTTGTCAAGGCAAACTCACTGCAATTACGACGGTAATAAATAAATAAATAAATAAATAAATACAAACGTATAAATTTTTATGAACTTTAACCTTTTTGAAAATAATTTTAAATAAAATCCATGATAGACCTTTTCGCAGACGAAATAAGGAAATGAGAGAAGAAAATTTTTAAATGACCATCGCACTATCAAAAAAGAAAAAACTAACATCCGAGTATAACCCAGAAAAAAAAAAAAAAAAAAAAAATTTATGAAAAGGTGATGACGTCACAACACAAAAGAAAAACCGATAAATTTTATTACGGGTATTGATTTTTCAATACCGCGGCATAACTGATAAGAAAAAAAAAAAAAAAAAAAAAAAAAACAGAACAATTCGCACGACGATCGATAACTTGAAAAAAAAACCTTTAAAACTTAATTACGCCACGTTTTATAGAATGTTCGAGATAAATCCTGGTAAATTAATTTTTTTTTTCCACTACTACCTTGTTCTGTGTAAAAAAAAAAAAAAAAAATCTTCTGCTCGTTTCTACCACTGCGAAACTCAAAAAACGGAAACAGTTGCGAATTCGTACTCGATTTTCCGCCGAATTCGTACCACGACGACAATTCAAAAAAAAATGCAACCAGAACACTACAAAAGTAATAATTTTCTTTCTCCACTCCCCCACAATAATTTCGTGGCAGTAGAATGAAACGAACGGATCCTTTTTCAACGAGTACCACAGTGCAGTTCGTCTTGTGGAAAATTTCCCAATTTTTTACCTTCGACCCTAAACAAATCCGCGCGTGTGTGTGTGTGTGTGGGAGTGTAAATGTCACGGTTATTATTTTCCACGGGTTTACAAAACAACCGACTACTTTGAATGACTAATTTTTGACTAACAACAAGCTTTTAACAACAAACGCGAAACAAACAAACACAAACTGACAATATTAATCCTGTTCCATACGCAATTTTATAAGATAAGAAATAAATTTTCTCTTTCTTAAAGCTTTCTTTATGATCCTTTCAGATAAAACCTTTGAAAAAACAAAACAAACAAACAAACAAACAAAATTTTTTTTTTTTTTTCGCGAATTAAAAGAAACGTCAAATGATGATGATGATGATGATGATTAAAAAAAAAAAAATTTTTTTTAAATCCATAACTCTTACCGATTGATTACGTAACTAATAAATACAACGTTACAATTTCAAACAAACAAAGTCAAATCCCGACCACGTACGGATTCGTAATGAGGGAAATGAAAGAAAAAAAAAAAAAAGGTAAAATGGCGTCGACATCGAAAAAAAAATTTAAACGTTATTAATAACACCGGTAAACTTTCCCCCTCCCTCTCCCCACCCCAAAAAAAAAAAAAATGATTTTTTATAATTCGAATCGAATTATTTCGACAGTTGGTCAGTCAGTCAGTCAGTCAGTCAGTCACTCACTTTGCGTGCCTCGGTTAAAATAAAATGTCGAACGAACCGAAAATTATAAAGAAAAAAAAAAACCAATAAAACGAGCCACGTGAGAGAAGAAACAAAAAAAAAGAAAGAAAATTGACAAAATGACGACAAAAAAGTTTAAAAAAACCTACCACCACCACCACCACGGGTAGTAGTAGTGCTACTTACTACCCAATACCTACACTACACACCAACCCCACAACAAAAAGGGTAGTGGTGCTCTAACACTCTTCTATTATCAATCGATAACGCGAAAACTTAAAATCTCATTAATACCACATCACCACGCATATAAAACTTTTTATTTCGCATTAAAATATTTCCAAACAAACAAACAAACACAACCACTGGCACAACCGACACAACTTACTCAAATCAAGAGATCATGTTTCGTTAGTAATACAAATACATAATTGTTTTCATGCCAAAAAAAACGACATTAAAATTTTAAAAGCAACGAAACGAGGCAAATGGGCAAAGTTCAGTTGGAAAGGAGAAAAAAAAAAAAAAAAAAAAAAAAAACGCAACCCACTTGACGGGGGAAAGCAAAACAGGTACTTACTGCTTTTACGAGAAAAACAAATTCTACCAACGTAACTTTTATCATAACTACTACCATTATTATTATTATTATTATTAAAAAAAAAAACTTACCTGTAACAACCGTGCAGTGTATTTTCGGCGGCTGTGTGATATTTCGTGTTGTACTTCGGTCCGACCGTGTGTATTATTAATCGAGATGGCAATCCGTGACCCTGAGAAACTCTAACTTCTCCAGTTCGACATTCTAACAAAAAAAAAAAACACAATCAATATAAAAATCTCGTTCTCAAAAAAATTGAATAAGGTATCTATTTATTTATTAACAAATCACTTTTCGATCCTAGACAACCAACAAACAAACAAACAAACAGACAAAACTCTTTCTACAAACTCTTTCCTCTCTCTCTCTCGTAAATAAAGCATATAACGTTACAAATAAGTTTTTTTTTTTTTTTGTTTTAATTTTTACTCATTATTATTATTATTATTATTGCAAAGAGGATTTTCTTGTATTTCAACATTTTTTTCTCATTCAAAACTACGTTGACCCTCCTACTGCCACCACCACCACCGCCACTACTAATACGTTTATTCAACCTTTGAAAAACGTAAACTGACCGACAAAAAAAAATAATAATAATAATTTCACCGAAAGAAATAATTTTCTCGTACCCCCCCCCCAAAAAAAAAAAAAAAAACGTACAAATTTTCAAAATATTCCGATTTTCACTAACGTATCCGTCACTTCCGCCGTACCTGAAAATTCTAAAACCAAACCACACGCAAATGTTTTTTTTTTTTTTTTTTCTTTCAACTTTTTCTTTTTTCACGTCCGCCTACTCCCTACGAAACACAACTTCTTTTTAAAAACCTACGATCGGATTACCATAAGGAGAAATAGATAGGTACTCAAAGAGAGAGAGAGAGAGGGGGGTAGGGAGAGAGAAGGAGTAGTTTATTATGAAAACAATATTTACCATCGTGCAACGAAACCGAAATAAATCACAAAAATAAAACTAACAATTATTAATTTACGTTTTTATGGATTTTTCCACGGTCTTTATACACGTAAACAGAGGCCCCCCCCTTCACTAATGGGGAACGAGGGGGGAGCGAGAGCGGGGGGGAAACAAAACAAATAAAATTTTTTTTTTTTTTTTTTTTTTTTACTTTCGATCTGCAACAACGATAATGCTACGAATTAAATTCTTTTACCCACACGCACACGCATTTTTTTCGTAAAAAAAAATAAAAATTCGATTAGTCGAAAATATCCACGGTTGTCGTTGTTGTTGTTGTCGTTGTTGCTCGTCCCACCGATTGCAATGAATTTTTTTTTTTTTTTTTGCTTTTCTATATTCCTTCCACTTTTCCCACATTCAAGGTTTCCCTCCGATTCGTGTGTGTTCGTTTGTGTGTGTGTGTGTGTGTGCATACTCTTAATAGACACGAACACGTAAAGGCTTTTAGTAGTCTGAGAGACCAGTTTTCTTTTTTTTTTTCTTTGTTCGACGTAAGCCAATTAAGCGACAGCGCGCTCCCTCATGAGCTCCCATTATTTCTCCTTCTTCCCGTTCGCCCTTGGATTATTATTATTATTATTATTATTATTATTAGGTTAAATCACGTATCGAACGACGGAAAGGAAAAATGAATAAATAATTTTCCGAGGACGAAAAACAATTTCGAACGCAATCATAATAATAATAATAGAACTTTGTTTTTTTAAAAAAAAAAAAACCTTTTGTGTTCTTTCGAATCTTTTAGAATCGAACCTTGGAAAAACAATGTAAATGAGGTAGATAATAGTATTTAAATTATCCTAAACGTTTCTGTTAATCATTTAGTTTTAACAAAAAAAAACTCGAGAATAATAATAATGATGACGGCGATAATCAACGAATAGAAAAAAAAAAAGAAAAAAAACTTTGATTTCGTTAATTCGTTGAATTTTGAAGGATCGGAAAATAAAGAAAAGAAAAGAAAAACCGGGAAAATGGGGGGGAGGGAAAAAAGTGTAAGTAAATATAAAAGAAAAAGAAAAAAACTAAAATTTATGTTTTAACAAAAACGTTTAAATAATTAAAATTATTTAAAAGGATTTTTTTTAACGAGGAAACTTTCTCGGCACACAAAAAAAAAGGAATAAAGAAGGAAAAAGAAGGAAGAGAGAGAGAGAGAGAGATGGAAAAGAAATTTAAGCAAATAATTGAATTGAAACGAAGATAAAATTACAAGTAAAACACAAACAGTCACTAGTAAAGTAATAAGAATGAAAGACAGAAAAAAAAGTAAGGAAAAGAAGAAAGATGAAGACGAAGATGAAGACGAAGATGAAGACGAAGAAGAAGAAGATGGAAAGAGAGAGAGAGAGAGAAAAAAAAGAGAAAAAAAACAATATAGTAGACCGCCCTTTATTAACAACAAAAGTAAAAAAAAAACTTTCAGACAAAGATACATTAGATAAAATTTTTAAAAGCTCTCTTAAACATTTTTCTTCTTCTTCTTCTTCTTCTTCAACGCCACGCCATTCATAAATAAAAAATCGACCGACCGACAATTTCCCCCCCCCCTCACTTTTCGGCGAGAGAAACTAACAAACCGAATGTAAATTGTGACGTAACAATGACGTCACAATCATAACTTTTAAACCTATCAACAAATTCGACAAAGGGGAGAAAGAATAAAAAAAAAAAACAAACGAAAAAAGACAAAATCGAAAAAAAAAACAAAAAGACTTTCAATTCGACATTGACAATAATGATGATGATAACGACAACAACAAACAACAAACAACAAAAAAAACCCCATGTAAACAATCAATAAAAAAAAAATTTTTTTTTAAATTGATAATACGTTTAACGTTGAGTCTTATCACTTTCACATTTCGAAAACGTTATTTATCGTGAGACAAACGTTCAAATTTACTATTTTTCGAATTCGAATTCGAATTTTTTTTTTTTTGTTTGTTTACATTCGAATAAAATCACACCCGAGAGAAGCGTTTTGGAGAATGAAAACAAACCAAAACAAACCAAAACAAACCGTTTGTCGGTCGACCCATATTTTTATTATTCTGGTAATTAATAAATCAGGTTTCGCGACCACGCACGCGAACCGAACCCCACGTCATTTTTATAGAAAAAAAATTATTTTAAAAAACACGTTGTAAATATTATCATTATTATTATTTATTCATCGTTCGATAAATTATTTACGTAATTTTCTTTTCGCGATTTCACAAAAAAAAAATCGAACCGAACACACCAACCCAAAAAAATTTTTTTTTTTTTTTTTTTTAATTTAATGACACCGTCAACTTCTTCTTACGGCTGTAAAAAAAAACGCAAAACTGATAATCGAACGGTGAACGGATCGATATTTAACAATAATAATAATAATAATAAAACAAACAAACTCTGCGACATTTTTTTTTTTTTTTTTTTTTCAAATCCTAATTTGTCATTGAAAAAAATGAATAAAACAACAACAAGGAAACGTGTAAAACATGTGCGGGGAATACAACAGAAAAAAAAAAAATGGCGGGTTAATTTAAAATTTGCCTTGAAAAAAAAAAAAAAAAAAAAAAAAAACAAGACACAAACAATTTTTCCTTTCACGAACATCCCTTACCCTCACCCTCCCCTCTACTCCCTCTCCTTCCCCCCCACGACAATTATCATTTGTTTTTTTTTTTTCCGTTTGTCAAAATTAAACTTTAATACTTTTTGGTAAAGCACACGAAAAGTAAAATTAGAAAAGTTTTTTTTTTTTTTTTTTTTTTTTTTTTTAAACAAAAAATTTTTTCATTTCGTCATTTTAACTCTCGTAATAATGATAATGATAATAATAATTTTCCTTTCGTCTGCTTTTTTTTGTCTTTATAGATTTTTGCTTAATTTTTTTTACCTTTGATTTCGAGTCGTATATCTTCTCTAAGATCCGGTCCTGCTCTCCAGTGAATTTTATCACTTATGGGATTCTGATCGGATAATGTTTCGTTCGTCGAATGTACTATGCCGTCGACGCTCAACGAAGATATGTCACCTTCCCTAAAATAAAAAAAAAAAGACGTTAAACGTTGTTGTTATTAAATTTTTCTCCTCCCTCCCTCCCCTTTCGTCTCCCCGACATTAACAACAATAATAACAATAATAATAATAAAATGCGTCTATTATTTTTAAACGGATTTTTAAACAAAAACTTTGACTTTGTCACACGTGAGTTATAATTATTCTCATCTCCATGTAAATAATTACGTTAATGAATTAATTTCAACAAACATCGTCATTATTATTATTATTATTATTATTATCAACTTTTAGTTCGATAAGGTTACGCCCTTCGCACCCAAAAAAAAAAAAAAAAAAAAAAAAAATAATTAAACCAAATTATCAATATGAAATTATTAAATTCATGTTCATCATCATCATCATCATCATCTTTTCGTCGATTCCTTGGCATTGAGAATCGTTTACAACTAATAATTTTAATTGTGTCGTCGTTGTTATTATTATTATTATTATTATCGTACGATGACGTATTTTTATATCATCACAATAATTAATAATTAATATTTTTATCGATGCACGTTACGTTCTAATCTAATAATAACAAGAATAATAAAAATAATAAAAGGTTGAATCGTGTGTAATTTTTCGTTAAACAAACGTTATTAATTACTTGACTCATCGTCGTCGTCGTTACTGTTATTATTATTATTATTATTATTATTATTATTCTTATCATAATTATCAATATTATTTATATTTATTTTTTTTCGACGGGTAAATCCGTTGGGATCATAATATTGGGATCTACACATATCCCAAAACGTTTTTTTTCCTCTTATGCATTTCTACATAATTTCAATCCTGTAAAAATCAACAGACATTTTTTTTTTATTTTTATTTTAGAAAGAAAGAAAGAAAGAAAGAAAGAAAGAAAGAAAGAAAGAAAGAAAGAAAGAAGGAATGAATGAAACAAAGAACGAAAGAAAGGAAAAAAAATTTCGAATTCGATATCCTTACCAGAGACAAATTTTATCGTTTAATTTCGGATCGAACGGAAATGGGGATTCCTTGTGCCTCGGACTCTGTCCGGCTATGCTATAATCGGTTAAACGCCAAGCAGGAGTCGATCCCCAACGTTGCAAACAGGAAACATCCACGATGTTGTTAAAATCCGTTCCGTTTGACATATACCGCATTTTATCATTTGAGCTGGAAAACAAAAAAAATAGTAATAATAATAATAATAATAATAATAATAATAATAATAACAACAACAACAAAACAATTTAATCAATCATATTTCTTTCGTCATCGATTAATCATCATCATCATCATGATCATGTGCTGTGGAAAAATAAATAAATAAATAAATAACGAATCGAGTCGCAACATGCAACTTACATTCGACAGCAATAACAACAACAACAACAACAAACAAGTACCCGTTTGCACGGTAAGAAAATTCTTTCTCACTTTCTTTAACATGAAAAACAAACATAAATAATTTTTTGTATTTTTAAAATCAATTCATTTCGAACTTTTTCACTTTTTCCCCAAAAACAAAATGATTATCGTAATAATAATAATAATAATAATAATAATAATAATAATAATAATAATAATAATAATAATAATAATAATAATAATAATAATGATAATGATGATAATTCGATGGAAAAATAATTAAATAACTTATGACGTCTTTAAAAATGTTTACGATGGGAAAAAAGAAAAAAAAAACATTGTGACGTGTAAGGGTTAAATTTAAATTTCGTATGGATGTTTAAGTCACTTCCTTCCCTCCCCATCTCCCCATCCCGACTAAATTAAAAAAATGTCGACAATTTTTTTTTGTAAAGGGTTTCTCCCACCCCCACCCCACTCCACTTTTGGACGAAGAAGGGAAAAGACGTTCGTTTAAATTATTAACAAAAAAAAAAAAAAAAAGGAAAAAAAGGAAAAAGGTTTCTTATATATATACTTTACAACAAAAATAAACCATTTTCCTTTTATTTTTTTCCTTTGACTTTTTTATACTCTCTTTTTTCCCTTTAATTCTTTATCTCTCTCTCTCTCTCTCTCTCTTTTTTTTTTTAATGAACAAACTTTCCTCGCAATTTTCTTTTCTTTCCTATTTTTTTTTTGTTTCGGGTTGGAGAGGGGAGGAGTTGGAGGAGGAGGAGGAGGGTCTCGACACCGCAAAATTTTCGATCAAGACGAGACGAATAAAAACGAAATGACCAGAGAGGTATCGATCGTTTTTAATTTATTATTATCGATGAAATAGAAAAGAGAAAAGTCTCGATGGAAGAGGATAAAGAACGAAAGAAAGAAAACAACAGCAACAACAACAACAACAACAACAACAACAACAACAATAACAATAACAAAAAAAAAAAAAAAACTATGGCGTCATTTTAATTTCATCTTTTTTTTTTTTTTAATAAAAAAACAATCTCGTGATCGAAAGTAAAAAAAAATATTTTATTTAACTCAACAGACACCATACCTAAAAACGAACCTTAAAACCCCCTTTTCGTACGCGCACTTACACACACACACACACACACACCTAACTTCTTCCATAAGAAGTAATACTCCTACTACTTCCCTTAAAATAATTATTGATAATAGTTATAATAAGGGGGGAGGGGAAAACACATTTAAAATTTTCCAAATCCCCGCTTTAAATTATCATGTCTTTCATGAAAATTTTCCATTTTTCCTTTTTTTATAAACCTTTGACTCAAAAATAAAAAATTATTTTGTTTTCGTGTGAATTTATGCACGTGTCAGACTTCATCGAACGATTTAAGAAGACTCTCTCATAAACCTTATGCGTGTGCGTGTGCGTGTGTGTATACACATAAAAAATTTATTTATTACGTTATGCTATTTCGAAATAAGTAATTAAACAATTAACGACAGCAAAAAAATTAATTTTTTTTTTTTTTTGCTAACGGTAAATTATTATTACAAAACGTGAGTTTTTTTAAATTTCGAAATCGGTTTCCCCTTTCCCTTCCCCCCTCTCTCTTCCTATCCGCGACCCAATTTTCATTCAACTGTCAATAATTTTAATTCGTCTTCTGAACTAAAAAAAAAACAAAAAAAAAAAAAAATAGGAACGAACGAAAAAAATAAATAAATAAATAAATAAAGTAAGAAAGAAAAAAAGAAAGAATGAGAGAGAGAGAGAGAGAGAGAGAGAGAGAGAGAGAGAGAGAGAGAAAGAAATTAATTTGAAAAATTAAATTGTAATTTAACCAAAATCGAATTTAAAAAAAAAAAAAAAAAGAACAACAAAATGGATGTCAAACAAACTTTTTATCAAGCAACAACGTAACACACAACCTTTCAAGGTTTTATATATATATATGTTTCCTTTTTCCCCCTTTTCCCCTCCCCTCCCCCCCTCTCTCTCTCTCTCTCCCAACCATCCCCGACCGTTTTTAAATGTCTATTTTTGTAATTCGTTATTTAAAAAAAAAAACGAAAAAAATTAAATATATACATCGAGGTAGAAACTGATGATGAGAGAGTTTATCCGAAATAACTTTTTTGATAGAATGACGTCATAGAAAATAACGTCAGAGATTTTGGCGAAGGGGTAAAGGTGGTTTAATGACGTCATCGTCACATCACTCTCGATCGACCATTGTATTCTATTTGTCCTAAACATTACAATAAATACCTACATAATTAAATAATAACAATAAGATTTTTTTCATTCATTCGTGACGTAACAAAAATAACAATAATAATAACAATGAATTAATCGTTGATTAAAAATAATACTACAAAGTACACGTGATTCATTTAATACCTAAAAAAAATTATTTTAATAGACGATAACAACAACAGCAAAACACAAATAATAATAATAATAATAATAATAATAATAATAATAATTTTCGATTATATTCTTTTCTCTTAGCCTTTGGCACAATCAATTTGAATGTTTTGAAAATATAATGCAATCACAAATATAATTTATGAGTTTTTTTCCTCCCCTCTTTCCTCTCACCCTCCCCCTCACCCTCTTGCTTCTTCTTCCCATTTTCATCGAAAAGTCAAGTAAATGAAAAATTATAAAAATTATTATCATTATGGTAATAGTTTTTTTGTTTTTTTTCGTTAAGCTTTGGTAATTTGTTACAAAATTTAAACTTTACAAGTTATCAATGACATATTATTACAGAAAATAAAAAAACTTGATAACTGTTGCCATAATTTTTCCCATTATTAAATTATAATTAATAATTAATGACACAAACTATAATAATCAAGTATAGCATTGTTTTACTTATTATTATTATTATTTGGATTGATTTGTATATGAATCGATTGTTAAGTAATAAATTTCATATAACACTCAAATAAACTTTTGTCGTTTAATTCGATTCATTAAAATGTTTTATAAAATCACAAGACAATAAACAATATATATATTATAAAAATGATTTTTAAATATATATATATTATATTATATATAATATATTGATTCAAACTAAGATTTGATTGTCATATTGTTTGTATTCATCGATAATACTGAGATTTTTTTAATAGTTTAAACGAATAATTTTAATCTCTCGAGATAATTTATGCAATTATTAAAACCATTGAAAAAAAACTGAAATCAAATGAATGGAATTGTATTTAAATTTTCCTATTATTATTATTATTATTATTATTATTATTATTATTCTTTTAACCTGTATGTTTGATATGTGTCAAAATTATTGATTTTAAGCAATATAATTTTTTTTTTTTTAAATTAAAATGCAATCGAAAGAAAATATTTAAACTATGCGAGAAAATTTAACACTGTAATTAAACCTCTTTGATATTATTATTATTACAAATAAAAATACTCACATAAAGTAAATTTTTAAGTATGTACTTGCTAGTTTATAATAATAATACTAAATTTTCTCATTTTCTTTTTAAAAAACGATAAGTTTTATGTGATTTCAAAAACGAAAATGAATCGATTTTGTTTTTTATAACAATCACTTTGTTTGACAAAGCATTTCAATATATAATTTTTTTTATGACTAATTGATTAGTTTACCTTTTACTGACCATTTTTTATTAATAAAAAAGACAAAAATAGAACATCCATAAAAAAAAATGCATAATAATAATGATGTTATATTATTTTTGTCATTTTTTTTTTTTTTTTGGTAATAAAATATAAAAAAACAAAAATTCAATTATGGTAAGTAGTTCCTGCATATATATAGATAAATGAGAATGATTTTGTTATATTTTACCATTTTCTTAAATAAAACCCAAATTAATTTGTAAACTGAAAAGAACCTTCACAATATATGTCAAAAATTAATTTTTTATAAGAACGGTCAACTAACACAGTATTAACTGTCGTTATATTAATATTAATGTTATAATTGAATTAAAACTATGGCTTTAAACTATTATATCGAGTGGGGAAAAAATTTTAATAATCGTTACGTTAATAAAATTCAAATATAGTTACGGGTAGATGGGTAAAAGTTTAAAAAATTTTATCCAATAAACTAGCTCCTCCAATAAAAGAGAGAGAAAAAAACTGATCGACTTAAATGTAAAAGAAATTAAAGAATATATCAATAATATATAAAATTACATATGTATTTAATAACTTACATTTAATATATCACATAAATTCAGGCACGAATACACAATTTTCCAACAATCAATCACTTTACAAAATCGTTTTAATTTCTAATAAATTTTCTGCCATTGATATCAAAAAATGGCAGCATTCTGTCGAGAGGGAAAAAAAAAAAAAATCCGCAATGCTTTGATATCCGTTGATATCGTGTCAGAAGACAATAATCTAGTACGAATTAACAGTCAAAGATGGCGGGATAGCTTTTAGTCCGCAATTTTATGTAGCCGAATAAAAAATCCGGGATTAGTGAAAAACGATTATCTTAATTTATCATTTCATTATTATTATTCTTCAAAAAACTTTAAGGTATGTAGGTATTATTATTATTATTATTATTATATTTACAGTTTATTTACAAACTTTTAACGAACACAAAATTCCTTTTGATATTAAAACAACCACTTGGCTAATAACATTTGATATAAATGCCGAAATCATTTTGTAACGAGTATTCGATTGTAATAATAATAATATTAGTCATATTCTTTATAAAATCTCGACGAAAATGTAATTATAATTCACATTTCAATAATAATTCGACGTGTCACTTTCATAATTATACTTATAATAATAATTATTATTATTATTATCATTTATTGAGGTACACATGAGTCTGAGTTGATGGTAAAAAAAATAACGGTTGAAATTATTAACAATTAACAATAAATCAAATTTATAAAAGTAATACTAATCAATCGATACGATCATGAGTGAATGAGTGAATGAATGAATGAATGAATGAATGAATGCCGAATCGTTTAGATTAAATAATAAAATAACAGATTTTTTGCCATAATTCATGTGCAAATCAATCACGCTTGTTTAACTGGCCTGAAAAAATTTAACAAGAAAGCTGTGTACAAAACAAAAGCAATAACGATGGCAATAAGAATGTACATGAATAAACTCAATTCAGGAGCTCTATAACGATTTTTTCTCAACCATTCTAAAACATCTTTTCCCTTTTGAAATTCTCCTGGAAAAAAAAAAAAAAAATTAAAAGTTAATTGGGGTTGGGAAAGTATTGAAAAATATCCCCACCATAAAATTCATACCACCTCTATAAATACTGGGAAATCTTTTTCTGAAAAAAACAATTGATGGTAATTTAGTGACTCCCCATTTTCTTGCATATCTCGGATCCGCCATTTTGACAAACGTTATATCGATGTTATTTATTTCTCCATCTATTTCTTCTAATATTTCCGTTACTTTAACACTTTCCAAACTATCTAATTCATCTGAAAAATCATAATCATCATTATTATTATTATTTTGTTATAGGGATTGAAATGATGATGATGGTGAACTTACAAAAATAAACGGCTAAAAATTCATTTTCGTCAAGTAATTTATCCAACATTTTCTTATTGACTTCTTCGATTTCATTTTTATTATCGAAAACATCGAGTGACGTCAACCACGTTAATATTTTACCATAATCTAAAAGATCACCGTCGTAAATCAACGGTGCTCTTTTACGGAAATAAACTAGTGCGGGAGTGTTGGCAACATTGTATTTCGATGCCACTTCTTCATCTGATATCTTAACCATGTCTATTCCATATTGATCAGCTTCACCGTCTATTTTTTCAAGGGCGTTCAGTATTTCTTCGCAATCGGGACAATCGTCTTCATCATCTGAATCGAACAATAATAATAATAATAATAATAATAATAATAGGGTAAGTGGACAAAAAGCATTTTTTTTTCAAAAATCTCGTTATAAAATAATAATAATAATAATAGGTACACATGAAAACGGCGAGAAATGCAGATTCGTCCAACAGTCTTTCAAGCATTCTACTATTAACTTGTTCTATTTCATCAGCTAATTCTCTATTATCATCATCAATCAACCATTCTAAAACTGCTTCTTCATTTTGTAAATCACCTACGACACAAATTCATTGTTTTAAACACAAACTCTTCTTTTTCCAAAACAAACACACTAATAATGATAATAATAATAATTAAATACCTTCGTAAAGCAATGGATTACCATTTCTAAAATAAACTAATGCTGGAAATGTTTTTATACCGTATCTTTTAGCCAATGGCGGATCTTGAATTTTAACCAAATGTATTCCAAAAACATCACATTCATCATCGATATTTTCTAAACCTTCTAGAAGTTCATCACATATGTGACAATTTAATTTATCTAAATTTTTAAGAAAGGTCACGATTAGGTCGTTGGACAAAAATAAAACGGAAGTGATGTCATATTTACAAGCTAAAACTAACAGAAATAAACGGCTAAATATTGCGTTTCTTGTACCATATCTTCGAGCATGACTCTTGTTATTAATTCTATTCTATCTTCAGTCTTCTGCGTTATAAGCCATTGCAAAACTTCTTCTTCTTCCATTAAATCCCCTTCGAAAACGTTCGGTACTCCTTTTTCGAAATAAACGAGGGATGGAAATTCAATGACTCCAAATTCTTTAGCAACTTCTAAATCCTGTAAAAAACCCGGGAAAAATTCAATGAACAATCAAATTTTAAAAATGTCTTCCATTTTGTCTCCCCTTCCCCTTCCCCCTCCCCCCCTTTCCACTCACTTGTGTTTTAACAAATTGTATTCCATGTCTGTCGCAATCATCATCAATATTTTCTAATTCTTCGACTATAATTTGACATTGACCACAGTTTTCGCTAGTTAAATCATCTTGAAAAAAAAAAAAGCAATAAAATTTACAATTCGAACTTCCATTTTTTATATTTAACCATTTCTCACGATGCTTTAGACAAGACATGTTTAAACGGAAGCCATTTTTTTTTTGTCACGGTTACAAATAGTTAAAAACAAAGCAACAGTACAATTATGTAAAAAAAAAGAAATTACAATTACTATACCACCTTTATTATTATTATTATCAGTGTTGTCGTCATCATCATCATCATCATCATCATCCGTATCTTCTTTGTCATCATCGTCATCATCATCATCATCATCGTCATCTTTGATCGTTTTATTTATTTCTTTCTTTTCTGCTTCGGCTTCTTGTATTTTCCTTGCGAGGGATTTACGGTAAGTTTTAGTATTGCACAGTTGACATAAAGTTTTGTTCCCTATAGATTATTCAAGATTGGTTTTATTAACGAATAGTCGATTGATTGATTGATTGATTGATCGATTGATCGATAGTGTTTGTAGTCCCGTAAGGCAATATAAGCTTTTCACTTTGTAAATTTACGATTTTAACGATTAGTGCAACAAGGGGTGAGTTTTTATGCTCGTCGCAAGCCGAACATGCTTAACATTAAAACAAATATGGCGGTGGATTGGGCCTTGATAAAAATTAATGCAATAAGCTCGAGCTCCTACATAATATTATTATTATTATTATTATTATTACGTGTGCTGCTTTACAATTTTACACACCAAAAAAAAAAAAAAAAAAATTTTAAAGTGTTTAATTTAACTATATATAAAGAAAGGTGCCATTTTTAAATGTACAAAAAAAAAAAAAAAAGGTATTCTACGTGTGTGTGTGATGATAATAATAATAATAATAATAATAATAATAATAATGTTTAAAAAGAAAAAAAGTTTAAAAAACCTACAGAAATAAACGGCCAAATAATCAGAATCTCGAATGATTTTTTTTAAATTTTCACCATCTAATTCTTCTATCGCATCCCCCGATGGATCTTTTTGAGTTAGAAGCCATTGTAATATTTGTTCTTCGTCGTATAAATCCCCTAAAATCATTATCATCATCATCATCATCATCATCATCGTCACCATCGTCATCATCATGAATGATAGATAATAAGTTTAAATTTGATTGTTTTAATATTGCATAAAGTATTGTCGAAAGTTAGTGAGGGGGTGGGGGGAGGGAGGGGTAGCGTGATAATACCTGCATAAATGACAGGTTCTTTGGATCCCATTTTATAAAAGGCAACGGCCGGAAGTGCGAAAATTCCCATTTCCTTCGCCATTTTCTTATCGTTTATTTTAACGAATTTAATACCCGCGTTCGCTGCATCGTCGTCAATGTGTTCCAACTCCATCAAAACTCTATCGCATTGTTTACATTCGTTACTATCTGTAATAAATTATGATAGTTTTAAGAAAGATTCGCTAGGGGTAGGGAAGTAGGGGGAGGTAGGGGGAGAATGGGGAAAAACCTTACAGAAAAAAACAGCCGTGTAATCGGACGTCAATCTTATTTTATCAAACATTTTCTTATTGACTTTTTCAATGTGATCCGTCAATTCCATATTTTCCGGATGTGATAACCAATCCAACACTTCTTCCTCGTCGTCAATGTCGCCGTCGTAATTGATGGCTTTACCTTTACGAAAATACGTTATCCCCGGTGGATTTCTATACCCGTATTTCTTAGCCATGAGCAAATCGTGACATTTGACGACTCTTATACCATATTCAGCAGCTTCGTCGTCGATCAATTCAATATGTCGTAATATTTTTAAACTTTCCTCGTCGTTTTCTTTATCTTTAAACAAACAAAACAATTAACAATTATTATTATTATTATTATTATCACAATCCTTTTTTTTAAAATTTTTATTAATTTGATTACACTTACAGAAAACAACGGCGAGAAATTCTTTTCTTTCGATATATTCGAAAAGTTTCGAACGTGTTACTTCTTCTATGCTTTCATCTTCTTTTTGCTTAATCATCCAATTCAATACTTCATCTTCGTTTAATATATCACCTGTCAATAATAATAATAATAATAATAATAATAAAATTTACATTATTCATTTAAAATCACAAACGTCAGCCATGTTTTTTTTCCCCATACTTCATTTTTTACCGTTGTCATTAATAATAATAATAATAATTAAATTTTTGAAATGGTAAATCCAACAGAAAAGATACGCATATAAAACATATTGAAAACGAAATAATAATAATAATTTATTCATTTTTTTTTTTTAAACAATTTTTTTTTTTTGTAACAATTCGTTAACGTTTTATATCATACATATTTATAAATATTTATATATAATAAATAAATAAATAAATTATTGATGACGTATTTGTCAGAAACAAAAAAATAAATTAAATAAATAATAATGATAATAATTTTTTTAAAAAGTTAAAATGGCGCGCGGTGTTGTTCATTTTCGTGTATCCCGAAATTTTTTAATTTTAAAAAAAAATTACAATAATAAACAATCGAATCGTTTAAATTAATAATAATAATAATAATAATAATAATAATAATAATAAGTTGAATGATTTAAAAAACGACCGAGAAAAATCATTATTATTATTATTGTCGCGTAAAAAAAAAAAAAAAAATTTTTATTTGCTGCCAAAATTATTATTATTTTCCTGTCGAAATGCAATTTTTATGTTCGTGTGGGTGTGTGTGCGTGTGTGGGGTGTGTGCGAGTGTGTGTAGGTACGTGCGTGAGTGCGTACAAACGCACTTTTATAATCCAGATAAGCTCACTTCGTTATCCGCGTGATAGATAAATTGTTACCACCACCAAACGTATTTACCACCCCCCGCTGATCCTTTTTTCCCTTTCATTAAATTATTATTATTATTATTATTAGTGTTTCCGGTTTTTCTTAAATAATTTTTGTCTTGATGATTCGTCGATGATGAATCTTTCTTCGCGACGGATGTAGTATGATGATGATGATGATGATCTTTCGTTGCTTTTGCTACTCTTGTATCCGTCTTGACGCTCGTAGGACAGCATTTGTATGGTTCGTATGAATTTTTAGGTACCGCGGTCTTGTCTCCCAGCCCAATGATGAAACAGGTATCGCCTACAGCAACAATTCAAAAAATATATATCATGAGTAATTGTGGTAAAAGTTATTTATTTATCGCTTTTTTGCAATAACTCATTAATTTTTTTTTAATTAGTTAGTTTTTTATAAATTTTTTTTTTTTTTAATACTCATTTCCGGTTTTAATTATTATTATTATTACACATAAAAAAAAAAAAAAAAAAACGAACAGAAAATGCACACAAATTTTTTTAATTTTTTTCGTATTTTTTTGTTTTTTTTTTTTTTAATGACAAAAGCTCGATTAATAATAATAATTGATCGAATGTATTTTTTGAATGTGCTGCAGACGAAAAACTGTTAGGCTGTTGCTGCTGATGCTGTTGTGCTTGCTTGTTTACTCATGCGCATCATAACGAGACAAGACATGCAATCTCTTATCTGCAAGAAATAATTTTTTTTTTTTTTTTTTTTTTCGTTTTTTCTTCCACGTTTTCGTTCACGACGGTACCTTCCGACATTTTCTTTTTTTTCAACTCCTCGATAATAATAATATAATAATAATAATAATAATAATAATAATTGTCGTAGCGGCGCGTAATACGTTCGTTTAATCACGACAGCAAAAAAATTATTTCTTACAAATGAGAATATGACAACAGAAAAATAAATAAAAATGGCGGTCAGGGTAAAATGTAATTAATTAACGGCGATAGATAGAAAGACGACATTTTGTTTACCTGATTTACTCGTTAAACCTTTATTATCATTATCGTTATTTAAATCGTTAAATGATTTCGATATGAATTTTATTTTATCATTTTGACCTTTGACATTAATTTTCACATTTTCTCCATCGCCATCATCATCATCATCATCATCATCATCGACGACGACGGTTGTCGTCATTTTCTTGACGTTTTTTTTCCCTCCATTTGTTTTATCGTTTTTTAAACGTTTTACGTCATCATCATCATTGACGTCATCGTTTGCGGTCATTTTTTTCTCTCTTAAAAATTTCAACATCTTATACGCTTTTATTATTTTCTCAGCGCTGACTTTATCATCCTCAACGTTTTTTTTTGTTTTTAAAGGTTTAACTTTGTCATTTTTATAACAGACATTTTTTTTTTTTTTTTTATTTTTGTCTTCGCATTTCCTTCCGGTTTCGTCTTTCTCACCGCCACCCAAACCTAGATATGATATTAGAAAAAAAAAAAAAAAAAAAAAAAAGAAAAACATTGTTTTGTTTGTTTGTTTGTTTGCATACTGTTTGTTGTTGTTGTTGTTTTAAATCTCAGATATTATTAAAGTTTATATAAAAAAATGGGAAAGCGCAGCAAAATGAAAAAATGAAAAAAAAAAAACGCGCGTGAAGCAAGCTAATAAAAATCTTACTTTTCTGTTCGATTAACCATTCCAAAACTTTTTCTTCGTTCTTAAGATTACCTAAAGGCAAAAAAATTTAATTTTTTTTTCATGTTATCACACACGTTATCAGTTAATTAAATAAACAAAAAAAAAATTCCCCCCCCACCCTTTCCGTTTTTGCCCGAATGGAATTTCCGGTTGAAATTCGAACGCGATCGTTTCCTTTTTTGTTACCAACACCTGTTAATTTTATTTACAAAAAAAAAAAAATAGTATTATTATCGTCGACTGATAACGTGATCCGACGTCACACACACACACGTGGATGATTTAGAAAAATTAACGTGACACCACGTGGATGAGTGCGTGCTAATTATAACCAAATAAATTTTTTTTTTTTTCTGTTTCCAGAAGAATTTCAAAATTCGATTTTAACGATGACGTCATAAAAGGAAAAAATCGATTCAACTTACCATCGTACATGATGGGTACTCCGGTTTCGTAATAAACCAAAGCTGGAAAACTAAAAATTCCAATTTCGGATGCCAATTTACCATCGTTCGATTTAACAAATTGTATACCATGTTTTTCCGCATCGTCATCAATCGTTTCGAGCTCTTCTAAAACGGCGCTGGATTTTTTAGAATCATCATCTTTAATAAAAAGGTAAAATTAATCATTTTCGCCATATTTGATTTCATTTAAATTAATAAATTTTCCTCACAGAAAAAAACGGCCAAATGTTCGACGTCATCGATCAACATTTGCAATGTTTTCCTATCGACGTTTTCAATGACGTCTGGAGATTTATCGTGTAAATCCAATACCCATTCCAGTATGGATTCTTCGTTCATTAAATCACCATCGAAAAGGGTACGAAATTTTTTACGATAAAAACCTAAGCAGGGTAATTTTGGAAGATCGTATTCTTGTTTTATATTTTTATCGGAGATTTTAACAAAGGTAACATCTTTTTCTTCGCATTCGTCATCAATGTTTTCCAATTCGTTGATTATTTTTTGACTTTTCTTATCGTTTTCCGAATCTGTTGACAAAAAAGTTTTTCCGAATTACTTCCGGTTTACAACCATCATTTACATTTTCGAGTTGACGTTAAAAAAACTTACAGAAGAAAACAACGACCAATGGTCTTTCCGCAATAATTTTATCCAACATTTTCGTATTGACTTCTTCGATTTTACCAGGGATTTCCAACGTGTCTTCATCCGTGAGCCATGCTAATACTTCATCTTCGTCTCGAAGATCCCCTGAAAACGGTAAATTAATTGTTATTTTCGTCACTCCTTGTTCCCAATGACGTTGATAAAAGGGATTTTACCTTTGAAAAAAAGTGGGATTTTATTTCTGAAAAATGCCAATGCCGGATATGATTTAACACCGTGTTTTTTAGCCAATCCCGTATCTTCTGTCGTCACGAAAACTATACCATTTTCGTCTAATTCATCATCAATGTTTTCAAGTTCGTCTAATGTTTTGTCGCAATCTTCGTCTTCTTCGCACGGGCCACCTTTTTTTTAAAAAAAAAAACAAATTCATTATTATTATTATTATTATCAATTTCGACGTGTCACTATCGCTTTGACAAAAACTTACTGAAATACACGACGACGTATTCGTATTCGGATATTAAATTTTCTAATATTTCATCGGTTACCTCTTCTATCGTCGCCGTATTTTTTTGTTCCACGAGCCATTTTAAAACTTCATCTTCGTTAAATAAATCACCTGAGATTATGAGAAAGAAACGATTAATTTTCATAATAATAAAAGTTTGTTGTAAAAATTTTCCCCCTCAATTTTTTCTTCACAAACCTTCGTAAATGGCCGGAAGTTTATTTTCGAAATAAACAAGAGCCGGAAGATCATCGATACCAAATTCTTTTGTTTCTTTATCGTCGTCCATTTTAACAATGACGATCCCTTCTTTTTCCAAATCGTCGTCGATGTTTTCCAATTCGTTTAAAATTTTCTTATCTTGATTATCGTCTTTGTCATCTGGAAAATTATCAATGACGTGAGTTTTCATCAATTCTATTCGATTCTATCGTCGTCGTTACTTACAAAATAAAACGACCAAATACGGCGTGTTTTCCAATAGTTTATCCATCATTTCGTTTGTCACATCCGGTATTTCGCTGTGTTTCTTTTGAAAAATCAACCATTTTAACAAATCATCTTCTTTCGTTAGATCACCGTCGTAAATGTGTGGTATGCGTTTTTCGAAAAACACCAAAGTTGGTAATTCATCAATCCCGTATTCTTTAGCTTCGTCATCGTTGTCAATTTTAACGAAAGCAATATTATTACGATCGCAATCGTCGTCTATATTTTCCAATTCTTCCAAAACTTTTTTACTCTCTCTTTGATCTTTGTCATCTGGAAAAAAAACCACCACCCACCAAATCATCAAACAATCTAAAAAAAACGAATTATCAATCCCTGTCGGAAAACTGAAAAAAAACATACAAAACAAAACTGCGACGTGTGTTTTTTTCTCTATTAATATATCCAACATTTCATCGGTGACATCTTCGATTTCATCCGTTGCACGTTGATGTTCCAACCATTCGAGTACTTTTTCTTCTTCTTCTAAATTACCTTCGAATAAAAGTGGAACGCCATTTTCGAAATATAACAAAGCCGGGATTTTATCCAAACCGTATTCTCGTGCTTCTTCGTCGTTGTCTATTTTCACGAAAGCAATACCGAGTTTGTCGCATTCGTCATCAATGTTTTCAAGTTCACCCAAAACCCTTTGAGATTTTCTATCGTTATTATCATCTGAAAATGAAAATTCTCGTTTCGAACTCCATTTTCTTTCTTCTCGTGTCATTCGAAAGAAAGAAAGAAATATGTGTACTCACAAAAAAGTACGGCGACGGTTTTACCATCTTTTATTAATTTATCCAACATTTCATCGGTTACATCTTCGATTTCGTCGCTTTCCAATTGCGACACGAGCCATTCTAATATTTCATCTTCGTTTTCCAAATCTCCATCGTATAAATTCGGGATTTCTTTTTCGAAATAAACCAATGCTGGAGTTTTATCTATTCCGAATTCTTCCGCTGCTTTCGGATCGTTGATTTTAACAAATTGTATGCCGTGTTTATCGCAATCATCGTCGATTTTTTCCAATTCCGTTATTATCGTCATGGATTCTTCGTCGTCTTCGTCATCTGCGTAAAAAAAAAAAAAACCAAACAAAATTTTAAATTCTATCATCCACTATTATTATTATTAATAATCGGCTCCGAGTACGAAAGAAAATTATTTATTTATTAGTAATTAATAAAAACTTACTTACAAAAGAGAACAACTAAATTATCAATGTTATCAATTAACGTGTTTAATGTTTTGACCGTTACGTCTTCGATGACATCTTCTTCATCACCGGTTGATTTATTTTGAACGAGCCATTCCAAAACATCTTCTTCTCTCGTCAATTCATCTGAAAGAACGGGAAAAAAATGTTGGTTAGTTTTCCAAAAACCTTTTTTTTTCGAAAGAAGGTACTCGAGGTACGAGCTTACTTTCGTAAATGATGGGTATTTGATTCCTGTAGTAAACAAGTTTGGGTAATTCTCCCAAATTATATTCTTCTGCCAATTGTGCATCCATTATTTTAACGAAACCTATTCCCAATTCGTCTGCTTCGTCGTCGATGTTTTCAAGTTCTTGTAACGCTTTCGTACACCTTTTGCATTCCGGTTTCACTGCACGGATTGAACGGTTAAAAAAAAAAAAAAAACTCGTGAGAAACAATAATGATAATAATGATAAAAATTCCATTGTGACGATCAAGATCCATACAATTAAAAAAAAAAAAGAAAAAAAAAGGTGCAAGTTCTTTTTTAAGTACAAATAAGAAGAACTTTTAAATGAAAAACAAAATGGCGGTGTGGGTTTTTATCGTCCTTTTGAAAAAATTTCTTTTACCATAGGTATGTGTGGATGTGTGCGTGAGTGCGAGTTATTATTAATAATAATAATGATTTTTTTTTTTTTTAGCGGTGCTGTAACTAATGAGGTATCTATCATACGTAAAGATTTTTTCTGCTTACTTACTGGGACCTGTGCCTGTTGCCGGGCAGGTCTCCGAACTCGGACCTAAAAGTAATCATCATTCCAGTAACTATTACGTAATTAAAAAATAAAAAAAGAAAAAATGAAAATTTCAAAAGGGGGGATTTCGAATATACGAGAATCACGAATGATTCTTTTTTTTTCTCTCTCCTGGAAATAAAAATCATGTGCTGGAGAACAAAAACGAAGAAGGTAAACAAAACTTACAAAATAAAACTGCTACGTAGTCGGAATCTTCAATAATTTTTTCTAATATTTTAGCATTGACTTCTTCAATTCTATCCGGTAAATCCATGGCTTCTAAACTTGTTAAAAAATCCAAAACGTTTTCTTCGTCCATCAAATCACCTGGAATACAATAAGGGATTAATTAAAGGATTTCGTTCGTGACGTCACAAAGGTAAGACGAATATAAAACAATTTATTATCAACCTTCATAGATGATGGGTTCTTTTTCCCTGAAATAAGTGAGAGCTGGAAAATTTTTAATACCGAATTGTTTGGCCAATCTCTTGTCGTTGATTTTAACAAAATCGACTCCAAAATGATCCGTGTCATCATCTATTTTTTCTAATTCTTCTAGAACTTTATCGCACGTGTGACAACTTCTCGTGTCTGAAGAGAAAAAAAATTAACAATTTCATTCGTATTTATAACAAAAAAAAAAAAAAAGGAAAAATTTTCCGCGAGTTTAAATCCCGCGTTCCCCCTCCCCTCCCCCCCGCCTCTAAAAAATCCAGGTGAAAATTTCAACGAAATAATAATAATAATATTTTAAATTTTAAAAAAAAAAAAACCCTCGGACTCGGGATCCTAAATTTAGCCTAAAGCTCTGGCCCCTTTCTACTAATAAAAATCTGATAACCCGACACAACACATTTTTTTTTTTTAATTTTTTTTCATTGTGAGAGTTAATTAAATCATTCATTCATTCATTCATTCATTGACTGACTGACTGACTGATAACGGAGTAAATTCATAATGATCCATGTGAAAGAAAATCATTCGAGGACTTATAAGTAGACTTTTACAAGTACATTGTTTAATAAATGATTTTCAAAAACTTTTTTTTAAATTTGATATGACAAAATTTGGCACACATTACCATCATCTATCTCTCTCTCTCTCTATCTCCATCTCTCTCTCTTTCTCTCTCTCTCTCAACTTTGGCCAAAAATATTTTTTTTTAAATAAAAAAAAAAGAGAGAGAAAGAAAGAATTAATCGTATCGCGTTTTTTTTTCTTCTAAATGTTAGTCTTGAAAGCTGCGAAAATATTAAGTCGAGGAAAAACTAAACGAAAAATAAATAAATAAATTAGTAAAATATAGAAAACGTTTTATGTATTATGCGATGATAATGATAATAATAAATGAAAGGGGAAAATTTTAAATTTGGATTAAGCGTGTAAAAGTTCGAGATGATGCTTATGGGGCCCAAACAGAAAAAAAAGTTATTATTTTGTTTTTTGGGGGGAGGGGAAGAATTTTTTACTGTGTTTAATAATTCCCGGTATGAGGGGGGGGAGGGGTAAAACAAAGAAATCATTCGAAACGCTAACCTACTCTTTTTAAAAAAATTGGCAAAACAACAAAATAATTTTTTTTTTAACAAACAACACAACTAAAATAAACTCGATTTTATATTTAAGAATAAATAAATAAATAAATAAATATTTTTTATTACTCGATTTATTATCATTATTATTATTATTATTATTATTATTATTATTATTGTTGTTTTAACGTTTGGAAAATTACAATAAAATAAATTATTAATAACGTCGTCGTCGTCGTCGCCATCATCATCATCGTCGTTATTATTTTAAATAACGTTTTTTTTATTTTTTTAAATTACCGCCGCCATTTTGTTTTTTTTTTTCTTTTTGGCGTACGAAATCGATTCGAAATAAATTCATTATATATAAAAAAAAATTATTATTATTATTATTATCGATTCGATTTTCTTTTTTCAAACGATTATGAAAACGATTTTACCATTTGGAAAATTTTTTTTAATGACGTCACGACGATCACGATGAATGACTTATGGCGAATGTATTTTAATTGGAGAGGGGGGTAGAGAGTAGGCGGGGAGCACGAAATAGAAAAAAATGTGTTGTTATTATTATTATTATTAATAAAAAGGGACTCATCGTTTTTCACTATATCTCATCAATAAAAAAAAATAACAGAACACTCGCACACGCACACGCACACTCATCAGACAATTATATATATATTTTTTTTTTCTTCTAACAAAAACTTTGTTGACCAATTTTATTTATAAATTTAACACACACGGACACGCACACGCACACACACACACGCACACACAGTAGTTTATAACGTATTGCCAAATATTTCTGGCCGCCATTACATTACATTTTCATCGGATTCCACTTTTTTTTTTTTTTTTTTTTGTTATATTTTGAGGTTAAAAATTTGTTTTTAGAATTTTGAAAATTATTTTTTTTACTCACGCACACACGCACGCACACACACACACACAACATTCGTAGTCGTATTGGAAAATTTCGGGGAAATAGAAACGGTGCAAAATTTTCCCTTATTACAAAAACCACAAAAAAAAAAAAAAACCGCGTCCTAGACATTGTATTATTATCATTATCATTATCATCATCATCATCGTTATTATTAATTATTAAATTATGTAATAATTGTTAATATGTAAAAAAAATTAATAATTTATTTTTCGTTAAATTTTTTTTCCTCGTCGCCATTCGAACCTTGACACGAAAATTTTAAAAAATTTTCCTATTAATTTCGCGAGGAGGAGGAAAAATTATTAAAAAGAAGAAAATCGTTAGCAGACGAAAAAAAATTTTTTTTTTAAAACGTATCGAAATCAATTAATTTTTTCCGATCGATCGATCGATCGATTGATTGATTTATACTCGATCGAAATTTTATAGGCGTTTTTTTTTTTTTTTTTTATTTATTTTCGGATATACAAAAATAAAAAAAAAAAAAATCGAAATCGAATTCGATAGAAAAAAAAAAATTTTTTTGGCATTTGCCATCGAACTTTTTTCTAGAAAAAAAACGAGATATTTTTAAAAAAAATTTTTTTTCCGTCCCAAATTTTTTTTTTTTTTTGTAAACCGTTAAAAAAAGAAAATTATTTATTATTATTATTATTACACAACAATACATTGTCTTTATCATTATATTATATAATGAGATTATAAAAGATTTAAAATCTTTTTTTTGGAAATCTTAATCCGAGATTAAAAACGGATTAAAAAAGACAACGTATGGATTTGTGTATAACGCGACGTTTTTTTCCCCCATTTTGTCCAGTCTTTATGGAAGAAATTAATTTATTACGTCATAATCGATACACGAATCAATAAGAAGAGAGAGAGAGAGAGGGGGGGGCGGGAGAGAGAGAGAGAGAGAGAGAGATAAAAAAAATGTACTTACACCAAAACACGGCCACGTAATCCTTTTCGTTAAGTATTTTTTCTAATTGTTTTGCCGAAACTTCTTCAATAACGGGTTCTTCCTTGATCGATCCCGACGATCCTCCTCCGGGAGGTTGTCCCACGGTCCCGAGTGTCGTTTGTGTACTTTTTTTACATTCCGCTACGTTTCCTAATCCTAAAATAAGTGTTACTAATATTAATCCTCCGAATAATATCGATGATTCCATATAAATCATCCACGGCCATTTTTTTTTCCATCCAAATTTTATTTCCATCGTATTAATAATAATAATAATAACTATTATTTATATATTAAAAAAAAAAAAACTTTTATCACCATTCGACGCGATTTTTAATTTTATTAATAATAATAATAAGAGAAAAAAAAAACCGAAAAATTTAAATTAAATTTCTAATAATAATAATAATAATAATAATAAATTAATCACCACCACCACCATTCACTCACTCACTCTTATTCCCTCAATCACTCTTTTTTACCACACGCGGGAATAAAGAAAAACAAACACACGATGTTGCCTGATCCTCCTCTAACCATCACCATCGCCACCATCACCACCGCCACCACCACCACCACCGTGACAAAACGATCCCGATGGACATTTTTAGATTCTCTCCTAGGGAAAAAATAAAAAAATCGTATAAATTTTCATTTCATCACACACACACACACACACACACACACACATCCGGGAGATTCTATTCAATTTTGGACCGTAATGTCGTCGCATAGAGGTCGACACTTTACATGAGAAAAAAAAATTTTTTTTTTTTTTTCTTTTCATTTTCTTCTTCTTCGTACAACAACAACCTTCCAATACAATCCTTTTCTCTTACGTCACAAACGTTTATTTTTCCCATCATTATTATCATCTTCATAATTTCGGGGTTAAAAACCTCCTCGATGAGGGTGATTTACTGATAATAATGATAATCCCATTACGAAGGGAAAAAAATGTCGAATTTGTATTGAAACCCTCAAACACACACACACACACACGCCCCCACCTTTCGTTCGTTTTAACGTATGTATGTAAAAAAAAATCAATCAATTTACTATTACGTAATTAATTTTAAAATGTAAACATATTATTATTATTATTATTATTTCATTTCATTCTTTCGACGTAACCGTTTTAATTAAGTCGTTATTTTTTTTTATAAAGAAGGAATGGTTAACATCAACGTAAGGAAACATGAATTTTGAAAATAGAAACAACAACAACAACAGCAGAAACGATTACGATGATGATGATGATGATGATACTACAAAAAGTGGAAAATCATTAAACATAGCAGTTATCGGTGGGGGACCGGTAAGATTTAAAAAAATTTTTTTCAACGGTGTAATCAAATGAAAATTTTTTTTTTTTTCGTCTGCTACAATAATTATTTACAGGTGGGATCGTTATGTGCTTGTTATTTAGCTAATCACGGTCATAAAGTTTTCTTATACGAAGGACGAGAAGGTAAATTATTAAAAAACGTTCGAATTTGTTTAGATTTTCTTTTTGGAACTTTTCCCGCATTTTCGCACGTACGTTTTAGATATCAGAACGACGGAATTATCAAAAGGACGTTCGGTTAATTTAGCAATATCGGCAAGAGGTAGAGCGGCATTGAAAAAAATCGGTTTGGAACGTGAAATCATTTACGAACACGGTTTACCAATGATCGGTAGAATGATACATGATAAAAACGGTACGAAAAATATTATACCATATGACGAAGTCGGAAAACAGGTGAGATTAAACAGGTCCCCCCAAAACCAACCCCCCCCCTCCCCAAAAAAAAAAACCAAACGAAAAACCAAAAACAACAACTTAATCATTATTATTATTAATTTTTTTCCAGTGCATATATTCATCGAGTAGAAAATACGTTAACGAACTTTTACTCACGGGTAAATCTATCTATTAATAATAATAATAATAATAATTTTTTTCGATTCGATTAATCGAATTTTCTTTTGCGACAGCTGCCGAAAGAGAATTTAACGTTATGACGTCATTTAAAACGAAATTAATATCGTTGGATTCGAAAAAAGGAATAATGAAATTTACAAGGTAGCGTAATAATAATTAATTAATTATTATCATTTCCGGTTATTTCCATTTTTCCGTTTCCGTTTTTTTTTTCTTTTAGAACGGACACGAATGAATTTTTCGAAACAACAGCGGATGTTATAATCGGTGCCGATGGTGCTTATTCGACGGTTAGAAAAGAATTTTTAAAACATCCAATGTTTAATTATAGTCAAGAATACATAGAACACGGTTACGTCGAACTTTCCATACCGCCCGATATACACGGTCAAGTAAGAATTGCTTACGTCACGTTTTAGAAAATAAAAAAAAATCATAGAGTAATTAAACGCGATCGTTTTGTTTTTTCCTACCCCCCCTCCTCCCCCCCCGAATAGTTTTTAATGGAGCCTAATTACTTACACATTTGGCCAAGAGATACGTTCATGATGATAGCACTACCAAATCGTGATAAATCTTGGACCGTAACACTTTTCATGCCATTGAAAAATTTCCAAGAATTGAAAAAACCGGAAACGTTGTTAAAATTTTTCCAAATTAATTTTCCGGATGCTTTGAATTACATGACGGAAGATGGTTTGATTCGGGATTATTTTTCAACCGTTCCATCACATCTCGTTTCGATAAAGGTAAATTTTCTTTTTTCTTTTTATCGTACCGGAAATGAAGAAAAATATATTATTAATATTATTATTCGTTTCAGTGTAATCCGTATCATTTAAAAAATAAATTATTATTAATAGGAGATGCTGCTCATGCAATGGTACCATTTTTCGGTCAGGGAATGAATGCCGTGAGTATTTCCTTACCATCCAGTTTTGCCAACTTTTGAAATTTATTTATTTGATCCTTTTTATTATAGGGATTCGAAGATTGCGTACTTTTAGAAAATCTCGTAACCAAATATAAAAGTGATTTTAATTTTATCATGCCTGAATTTTCTAAAACAAGATGTCGTGATGCTGAAGCCATTTGCGATCTTGCCATGTATAATTACATCGAGGTGATGGATCATCTTTTTTTCTTTTTTTTTTTTTTTTTTTACTTTAATCCTCTCGGATAAATTTTCTTTTCTTTCTTTTCTTTTAGATGAGATTTTTAGTTAATAAAAAAACATTTAGACTTCGTAAAAAATTAGATAACGTTCTATATAAGATTTTTCAAAATAAATGGCTACCTTTATATAATTCCGTCACTTTCACAGATATGAATTATTCCAAATGTATTGAAAATCGTAAATTCCAGGATAAGGTAATCAATCAATCAATCATTATTATTATTATTATTTCTCTATTTTATTTGTTTTCTCTCGTGTGATTAGAATTCTAAGGATTTTAGTTAGTAGTTTAGGGATTTGGAAAATTTGTTCATTTTTTCCTTTTTTTTTCCAGGTCATCCATTGTACGACGACGATTTTAATGTTTGCAAGTTTGATTTTAATTATAATTTTCTTTTACTACAACATATAAAATAATTAAAATTTTATCCATGTGAGTTTTTAAAAAAATAAAAAATAAAAAATACAAAAAAAAATCATTTATTACGTGTGACTGCCATTTTTCTTTTTTCACCAAGTAAAATTAATTTTTTTTTTTTTTTCATATAAATTTTTATAGTTCGTGTTTGAAGATTTTTAAAATTATCCCGATTTTCTTATCCCATTCTAACATTTCCCTGGACTTTTAATTTGGACGAGTTTTTCCGACGGGGAAAAAAAAAGAAAATTCATGCGATTATCAAATCCGTATCCGGTTCTTCCAAATATTTGTGTTTTTCTTCATCAAACAATTTTATTATGTCTTCTATGAATCTTCTATGTAAACCTTCAACATCTTCTTCCGTCGGATTTTCAATTTTATCAACAGGAATGGGTTTTCCGACTGTAAAAAGAAAACGAATCGTCATCGCGAAACAAAGACAAAGTTTTTCCGCGCGTGTGTGTGTGTGTGTGTCACGCACTTACCCACGACCGTGAGCGGTAATTTACGTGGAATGAATCCTTTGTAATCGCCGAAGATTCCCTTTCCGAAAAAAATTATCGGTGCGATTCCGGTCAATTTTTTAAACCACATTTGAAATGAATTCATCCAGGGATGACCGTCAAATTTAACCTGTTTGAATATATCTATTTCTCCGAATGAAAAAACCGGAACGAGAGGAGATCTAAAAGGAAAAAAGGAAAATTGAACTTTTTCTTCTTATACGAAGTAAGTGTCACGATGTTATTTCTTAATCTTCACGAACTTTATTCTCACCCATTTTGCAAAGCGATCCTACAAAATCCTTTTCTATTTTTCAAACAAAGTTTATATTTTCCCGGTTCTGTGTAAAGTGATTCCGCAGCTCCACCCACGATGAGCGTGGCCGAATAACCTTTTTTCGGATTGCTCAATATCCAATTTAGACTTTTACGGGATGCTGCGACTCCTCCGCAAGCGAAAGCAACTTCTCTCAAAAGTGGCATTTTAAAATTCACTTTCAACGTGCATATGTGCGTTTTGATACCTTCGAATACCTTTTCGAAATTCAATGCATCCGTTCCGAAAACCAAAAGTGAACTCATTGACATGATGCCGTGTGGAAAAACGGCAAATAAATAATTTTTATCCGTTGGCAAATCGACTTGTTTCACCAATTCAACCGGAAAATAATCTTTCATGTATTTAAAAAATTTCAATTCTCTCACCCATTGAATCCTGTAAAAAACGGGAAAATTCATTAACGAATATTATTTTTCCCATTCGCCCCCCCTCCCCCCACCGACCCCTTTCTCACAACTTTATACCTTCTACCTCCTCTCTCGCAGGTATCCCTATCCAAATATATCCATATCAAATAAGCTAAAAACAGGTATCTCGCCACGATGTAATGATAAAGCAAATATGACGTCACCATTAGTAAAACAGGACCGCAAGACATCCAAATTAAAACTGATAATGTTTCCATCCATTTTCCATTCGGTAAATGTAAATGTCGTTTAGTTTTCAATAATGGTACGTTGCTTTTAATATTTTTAAGTATTCTGAAATGAAGAAAAAACGATCACAAAATATTCTAGAAAAAAAAACGTGGAAGAAGAATTCATGATAAACGTATCGTTCTTATCAGTTAAATATCTATCTATTGATTACGTCACGACGATTATTATTATTTTCTATAATATTTTCTCGACCCTTCTTTTGCAAAAAAATTTTTACTATTAATCTTAATAATACTCACACTAAAATATTACTGTTATTCTTACTTCCGCTCCTGTTTCTTCTCCTACCACCACCACCACCACCATCACCATCATCATCTATTAAATTATTCATCGAATCTATAATAATAATAATAATAATAAAATGTGTTAAGTAAATGTATCGATTAGATTTAAAACTATCAATAATAATTAATTTTTAAACGATAAAAATCAATCGATCGATCGATAGATAGATGTGTCACCTTTTAATGATCAACAACGACTCACCTTAATAATAATAATAATAATAATCACTTCGCGATTATTTTATTTATAATAAAAAGCCTAATTTTTTTTTTCTTTCCTTTTTTATCTCATGTTTCTCATTGCATTGTTCGTTTGCATTTTAATAAAATAAAAATTATACGTATTTATATATGTATATATAAAATTTCACTATTATTATTATTATTATTATTATTATTATTATTATTAACAATGAAAATTTTTTTCATTTTTTACATTTTTTTTTTTTTTATCGTTATCAAATCATCGTTATATTTCGTTTATACTACTTTCATACAACAAACGAACAACGTAACAAACAACAACAATTATATAATAATAATACTAAAAAATTCGCGTATATTTATATATATATATAATGTATATAAAAGGCACATTTAACTTTAACAAAATAAAAAAAATAAAAAAAATCTTTTGTTTGTTGTTGTTGTTGGATTTTCTTTAACAACAAACATAACAACGAAAACATAACGGAAGGAAAGAAAAAACGCGAATTATACCCACACGATAACCGTGAAAGCTAAGTACACATTTTTTTATAAAAGAACCGAAAATGACAGTTGCGACATTTTTTTTTTTACTTTTACTTTTTTTTCCACACGGTAATTATTTAAACACGACGACGATTCTGACGAAAATAAATATTTAAAAAAACTTTCTTTTTATCGATAAAGGAAATAAAAAAATATATTTTTATCCGTTACGGGGCACTCCGAGGTCGTCTGCTAATTATTCGTTTTTTTTTTTTTTTTGTATGTTCAAAAAAAAAATGTCGCACTATCTACATACATTCACGCATAATCTTTTCGTTCTTCATCTTATTTCCCTAATTATTATTATTATTATCGGTCGCGTTATTCGAGCGACAATGTCGCCAAATCATTTTACAACATTGGAAGACTTTGACAAAACGATTGGTTGTTATTTCGACTCCATATTTTTTACGATTTGTTTGTTTGTTTGTTTGTTCTTGTATCAGTCTAAATCAATATGGCGGCGTTTATATTTGAATCATTTTTCTTGAGCAAAAACGTTTTTTTTCTTTCTTTCTTTCTTTCTAAAGGAAAACTTAACAACGATTTAAATATTATAAATAAAAAAAAATTCATAACGTACAAAAAAACAATTACGTCACAAAAAAAAAAAGGAAAAACAAAACAAAAACTTAAACTAATCGATTATCAAATTCGTTTCTTTAGCATTTTCGATGTATTTGTGCTTTTCGGTTTCGAATAATTTTTCCAATGATTCGATAAATCTCGAATGAAGATCATCGATTTGTTCTTGACTCGGTTCGTCGATTCTTTCGACCTCGATCGGTTTTCCAACTGAAAAACAACAACAAAAATCAAAACCATGCGTGCGAATAAGGCGGGGGGAGGGGGAGGGGGAAAAAAGAAAATTTCTTTCTCACCGACTACGTTCAACGGTTTCTTATGAGGCATGAGTCCGAACTGACCGTGAAAAATCAACGGTGCCACACCCGTGGCTTTTTTAAATTGCATTTGAACCTTTTTCAAAAAGCTACCCTCGGAAAATGTCACTTGTTCGTAGAGGTCAGGTTCTCCAAAGGATATCGACGGTACGAGAGACGCACCGTTCTTGTACGCGATCTTGACGAATCCTTTCCTCTGTTTTAAATTTATCTTGTAGACACCGGGTTGAGAATAAAATGCTTCTTGTGCTCCTCCCACCATCAATGCGAGTGCCGTACCTTTTTTTTTCTTGTTGAAAAAATGATTCAAACAAGCGGCCGAAGCCGGAAGAGCACCTGAAATGACGCACGCACGCACAAATCAAATAATTTTCCCAAAGATTTATCATAACTTTTATGAAGAAAATTCGTTTACCTATGAGAAAACAATACTCTCGAAATATCGGAAAACTAAAATGTTGTTCGAGAGTCATTATGTTACACGTCAAACCCGGGAAAAGTTTTTCGAATCCACCGTAATGAGTTCCGAAAGCGCTGAAAGATCCCGTGCTCAATATTCCGTGTGGAAAACCGCATATGAGATAATTTTTATCAGGTGGCAAATCCGCCGTTTTATGTAGGGTCACCGGAAAATAATCGTTGTGATATTTCCAAATTTTCCATCTTCGAACCCATTCGCTGCTGTAATTATAAAAAAAAAAAATCAAAATCGATTCGATTCGATTGAAATCGATTCATCGATCGATCCATCGATCCATTGCGCGACGTCATTCGTCTCGCAAGGACGATGCCACAGGCAAACAACTTACCTTCTTCCGCCTAAAATAACGGATTTCCTGTCGTAGTACATCCAACCGAGGTACAAAAGAAACGGATACCTTGTTATAGGTACGAAAATGAACAGTATTATCAATATCGGCCACCCGAATGAAAACCACAGTATTAAAAAATTCATGTAAAAAAAAACCGTTACGTTTTGCAACCATTTCTCAAGAGTTTCGCTCCACTGTAAATCTTTTAAAAAATTCATTATTATTATTATTATTATTATTATTTGGAGGACGGTTATTAGAAAATTCTAGAATCCGACGATAACGACGACGACACCTGTAACAACATTAACAAAAAAAAAAAAAAAAAATTATAAAACGTTTGCACGACAACAACAACAACGACGTGTACAACAAACTTTAAACTACCACGAAAATATTTTTTTAAAAATAATAAAAATTTTCAAATACGTTCGAATGATACAAAACACACGCTCATACTCCTAACAAACACAAACACAAACACGGTCATACCATACAAAGTTCAAAGTTTAAATTTGAATTAAAATTTAATTTTTAACAAACACGAGTATGGATTTTCATAAGTATAATCTTATCGATTTCAATACCTATCATTCATTATCATCATTTATTATCATAATAATAATAATAATAATTTCGGTCGAGAATCTTTAACTAAAGGGAAAAACAAACAAACAAACAAACAAACCAAAATCAGGCTTGTATCGAACGAATGTTTAAAAAAAAACGGGATCGCGACGAGTTTTTTTTTTTTCATGAGTTCAACGAATATGCGTACTACTCCTTACCTCCTCTCGTTTACCTTTCAGGTATACAAATACCTAAAAAAACCTGATTATTAGTTTGATTTTTTAAACCTTCTTCTTCTCTTCTCGTTTTTTTTTTCTTATTCGTTTGTAACACGTCAATTTCAACATTTTCGTGTTGTTGTTGTTTAAGTAATAATCGTGAATCGATTAACATATTCAATTAACTCTCCTTGCATGATATTAATAATAATATTGTGCATTGTATTATAAGACTCTCTTACACAACAATCGTTTGTCTATACAAACAAACGACGATTTGTGATAAGATTGATAACAACCCAACCGTTAATCGTTTTAACATCAAATAAATTACTTACGGTAAAAAAAAAAAAATGAAACAAACAAACAAAAATTTTTTCCTTTTTTTTTTTTTTTTTTTTTTTTTTTTTTGTTTATCACTCGAACATAACCGACCGTAAAAAAAAATTAATAAATAATTTAATTAATAAATAAATAATAATAATAATTAATAAAAAAAAAAAATTTTCTCACGTGTAAATAATTTTCAACAATTATTAAAATCAAACTGTTTTTCAACGTGAATCGACACGCTTTTAATAATTTAGTTCAACAAACGACAACAACAACAACAACAACGAGGCATTAATTACAGGTGTCGTTGTCGGTTAATAGAAATATTATTTATTTATTAATAAAAAAAAAAAATTTCTTTTTTTTTTCCTGGTTAAAAAACATTAAATTAAAACAAAACAAAAATGTTTAAATTTACAAAGTGGGGGAAAGAGGGGGAGAAGGGGAAGGGAAGATAGGGAAGCAAAGGGAACTTTCCAACATGCTTTCTCCCCTCCCTCCACTCTCCCCCTATAATAAAAACAAAAACTTGGCTTTTGAATGAGACACATAAAAATTAATATATATATATATATATATATATAAATTATTTTAGTAAATTTTTTTTTTTTTAAATTTATAACAAAAAAAATTTTGTAATGGTGAACTTTCGTTTAAAACAAGTTCTAATTTTTTTTGTTAATTAAGTAAATCAAGTCAGAAATGATGATTGTTTATTATTTAAAAGGCATTGCTTACATAAAAAATTAGCATAATCATCACAATAATAATAATAATATTTATTATTATTATTTCGAATAAGTAGGAGAAAACCCAATTTCATGTGTGTATGTGTGTGTGAACCATAATCGATTCCTCATTCGATTTGGTCAATAACAAACCGAATGAGTTTAAATAATGTTATAATCATGTCAGTAACAAAACAACCAGGTATGCTTAATATTTATAACAATCGACAAACAATTTTCTAATTTTTTTTACTTCTTTTAAATTTCATTCGACATCATGATTGATTTACTTAATATAATTATAATGTCATTAATTACTTAATATAATTACTATTATTATTAATAAGATGAAAAGAAACACTTGCACACACACATTCGACAAAAAAATTATTAATGATAATAATAATTATACATACATGAAAATTATTTCAAAATCAATTTAAAATTTTTTCAAATGATGTGAAACACAAAACTTTTTTATTAGTTGTAATGGTGCAGGTGCAAATAATAATAATAATAATAAAATGTAATGAATGACATATGTTTAATAATGATTTTATTATTATTATTATTAATTGAAAAATTAAAACATGTGTATATATTTCTCACCACATTTTTTACTGTTAAACTTAAAAAAAAGAAAAAAATTGCTACTGTTAGTGTGTGTCTGTGTGAGTGTGTGCAAGTCGAAAACGTTCGAAATCCGTTAAAATTTAAAAAGGAGAAAAAAAAAGATGACGATGATTATAAAATTTAAGTTAAAATTAAATTTACTCACATTAAAAATGAATATATGTATATAAATATCAAATATTATTGAGAATAATACGATCCAATCGATGTTGTAGATATTTTGGGATCATTTTGAAAAACCGAACCACTAACTCCATCTTAATAAATTTTCGGTTGGCGGTTATCACGTGATTGTCGTCTCATACGAGTAAGAATAATAATGATAATTAAAATTCGTTAAATTTTCTTTTTCTTTTTTTTTTTGTCACGACCTTATTACTTAAAGGGTCGTAGTAATTTTAATTGTCTGTATATTTTCATTCATTAACAATTATATTCTAAAACGTCTTAAAAATTTTTAAAAAAAATCATACTTTGCACGGTATAAAATAAGAAAAAAAAAAAACCTACACGTAACGTGCCCACACGAGATATGTTTTAATATGGGTAAAAGTAAGTAATGGCGGATTCAGATGAATCGAATGAGAGAGAGAGAGAGAGAGATAGAGAGAGGTAGACAGAACATTCTGTGCAGAATAATTTCAGGAACTAATGATCAACCAAAAATGGCGATGAGTAAAAAAAATTTTCTTATAAAAAAACCAATTAACGTTTTGTTAACTTAACGTATTCACATATCATCTTACGATAAAATCACGTACAATTTTAAACAAATAAGAATAGAGTTTCGATAGGTTTAACATACGTTTCAGGTTCATTATAAAAGAAAAAAAAATGAAAAAGGTACTTTTCATTTTTTACCGTAATGGGTTATTCAAAAAATTTCAGTTCGATTTTTTTTTTTGTTTTAAGTCGACCGTTTTTTTTTTTTTTTTTAATTTTTATATTTTTTTGTGTGTGTGTGATTCAGGTAATAATTATTAATAATTTTATAAATAATTTATTGTTTTTTATTATTTGTTCGTTATTTAATTACTTACGATAAGTATCATGGTAGTTAAATAGAAAAAAAAAGGAATATTTATTCCAAGGTCGACGAACGTGATTTTTGTTATATTTGTACAAACGATTCGTATAACAAACAATTAAAAAAAAAAACGAAAAACGTTTTCAAAATGTCGTCGTCGTCATAACCGAATATTATTATTACATTCGATTATTATTTACCGTGTTAAAAACTTATTGAAAACCTCTCGAAAGCCTGTACAAAAAAAAAAAAAAATGACAAAGAACGTCGTCACGATCGAGCGACATTAGGCAAAGTGTTTCATGTCGGAATCGTAGTGTTGTAAGTAATTGTTAGTAACGGTCAAAAAAAAAATTTTCTGTTTTATTTTTGCGAATGTAAAACTGGATTAATAATCCTTTCACCTTTCGGATTATTTCCAAACGAGGTACAAAATTTATTATTATTCTTATATATATAATCTTATAAACCTTTCTTTTCTTTTCATCGTGTTTTCACGACGAAAAAAAAAGGGAGACATATTTTGTTACCCGCGCCATTTTTATCGAAAAAAAGAACGTTCGAGAACAAGCGTTTGAATTTTTGTAACGGTCGAAACTCCTTTGACGTCATAAATTTTTTTTTGTTCTTTTTTTTCACACACAATTATATCACAATCATTTTTATTAAAATAATTTATTTTACGTGCTAGAAAAAGATAATTTTGCGTGTGTGTGTGTGTGTGTAATTAATTAAAAAATTATTTAAAAAGATAAAGATAAAGATAAAAAAGTGACTTTTTTTTTTTTTTAATTGTTATCGAACGAAAAATTTTTTTGTCGACAATATGGCGTCGTTTTGAATATTTTTCAAAATGACTACCCTATTAGTAAGTAATTCGATTAATAAAAATCAATATTAATCGTTTTATTGTCGATATTTTCTTTTTATCTTTATTAAAAAAGTAAAATCTTATTTTTCAATTTGTATTCCGTATGCGTATATATAAGTATTCGATACGAATATTAATAATAATAATAATACGTTTTGCTTTTAATTCGTACGTTACGAATCGTTTTTTTTTTTTTTTTTTTTTTTTTAGGCAAATACGTAATAAAATAAGCCGCGATGTAATTTTTTTGTCTACGTAAGTTAAAAATTTTAACATGTCGAAGAACGTTTTTTAACGTATTGTTCTTTTATATATATAAAAAAAAAAAAAGAAAGGATTTTGACGTGTATACGCGAACGGTTTTTTTTTTTTTTTTAAATTTTTTTTTCTTAAAAAGGTAAAAATAATTTTTTATTTCGATTTGAAAAATAAACGCGTTAACCTTCTTGAATTGTGATTAAAAAAAAAAAAAAAAAAATTATTGCGCACATTACGAACGACAGCAGGAAACGTTAGATTACAAAACCGTTACAGGTAATTTTATTATTATTATTATTATCATCATCATCGTGATGATCGACGTAATCGTACGCCATCCATGTTTTTTTTTTTTTTTTTTCAAATGATTTCGAATTTGATTTTATCATTATTATTATTATTAACGAATAGATTTACGTTCGTATTAAATTTGAAATAATTTTTTTTTGACTATCGATAATAATAATGACGATGATTTTTTTTTCGTCAAAATAATAATAATAATAATAATAATAATAATAATAATAATAATAATCGACTCCAAAATTTTTTTTTTTTTATGTTTAAGATTGTTTTGAACTTTGAGAAATTTTTTTTTTTTTCCGTTTTTTGTTTTTGTTTCAACAAAATCCGATTCGTTTTCTTACCTGTACGCATACGTATCGAACAAACAAACAAACAAACGAGCAAACAAACAATCGTACGAAATTCAAATTTTTTTTTGTTTTTGTTTTCATTACTCTAATTCGAGTCGGTTGTAATTTATGATTTTCTCGCTGTTTGTATTTGTTTTTTGCAGATGAAATTACACGAATTAATTATTTTTTTTTTTATCAATACCGGTACCTGGGAATAATAGTAATAATAATAATAATAATAATGATAATGATAATAACTGGCACCTGTCACATCCGGAATATCCCCCTTCGAATCGTGCCTGTTGTCCGTGTGTCATATCCTGAATAATTCATCGATAACCCTCCCCCCCGACATCACCCTACCCGTTGTATATCCGCTTATTTTATTCCCTTAAGTTCCGGTTTATAATCCGTTATTATTATTATTATTATTATTATTATTATTATTATTATTATTATTTCTGAGAGATATTCGTGGATTAAATGATTTTTTAAACAATAATCTCAATAATCGACGACATTTTTTTTTTTCTACCGTTTGAAATGAGTAATTTGTAATTTTTAAAATAAACGCTAATCAATTATTTATCGATTCGCGTTAATTATTATTATTATCGTTGTTGTTGTTATAACTGTGACGTCATAACCGTTTTTTTTTTTTTTTGTAAAAAGTCGTTACGAATTTGTTTTTTTTTTTTTTTTTTTTTTTTGCGCGCGCGTGTGTGTGTGTGTGCGTGTTTGAATTATACACGAAAGAGAAAAAAATTTTTTTCGTTAGGTTTTGTTGGTTGTTGGTTGTTTTGTTTCTTTCAGTTCACTGACGTCTCTCGGTTGTTACATCATTCTATTACGATTATACCATTTGAAAAGAAATTTCTCATGGACTAGTTTTTAATAACGAATTCATTTCTCGGTTCGAAAATCAGATGTAAACGTGAGTTAGGTTCTCGATGATGATGATGATGATGGTGATGGTGATGGTGGTGGTGAAGAAGATGGTTGTAAGCCATCATTTAAATGTTTAAAACATTGTCTAAGGATTGATAAGATGTCGAAGGAAACCATGTCGGTTAACAAATTCTCAGACATTTTATTCTTTTACGAATATAACACGAAACAACCATCACCATAATCATCATCATCATCATTATCAACATGATTAACCAGAAGCGAATCATATAGAGTAGTAAAACTTGTGCCATTAAAATAATCGGCAAGACGAGACTGTAAACAATAATTGTTGATGCTGGCTAATTCCAGAACCCGAAGGAAGGATAAAGAAAGAAAAAAAAGATGGAGGAGTAGATTTTTCTTCTTTCTCTCTCTCTCTCTCTCTCTCATTCAACAACGATTTTGTTTAATAAAAAATTTATTTTTTCGAACGAGTTTTTTTCTTATTTTTATTTTTATTGTTTTTGTTGACTTTGTACAACGCTCGACAAGTTCAACATCCTTAAAAATTTCGCGGTTAAGATCATTCAAGTGTAAAGTATATCGGTTTTGTATTTCCTCTTTCATTACCGTCTAGATTTTTTTTTTGTTTTAGGGATTATTCGTATTTCATAGTGAAGTAACTATTCAGAAAGATAAATTTTTACGGTTGGTAATCAAATCCATTCTTCCGACATTGATGATGGCACGTAGTACAAATTTAAAAAACAAAAACCACCACCGGATATTCATCGATCGATCGATCGATCAGAATTATTCATTCTCCATTTTTTTTTCTTCTCGCACGTTCCATCGATCATTTCTTTCTTTTAAAATAATTAAACTCAACACACACACACACTCACACACACGTGCAGACGAAATTGATTTTTTTTTTTTCCCTACATTTGCAATTACGTAGGTTTTATTATATCTTAACGCTAATAAAATAATAATAATAATAATGGAGTGAAAGTTTAATTTTTTTTTTTTTTTACTAATTTCCGGATATCGAAAAAAAAAAAAATTTAATTTAAACGAAAGGTTTTCTTATTTTGTTTTTTTATTTTATTTTAAATTTAGAATTTTTTGTTTGTGCATGTATCGATTGTTTGTTTGTTTTTGTCGAATCCGCAACTGTGCAAAATTATTGCGTAATTAGGTTTAAAGAATTAAAATTGTTTGAATGTGAAAAAAAAAGAAAACTTTTGAAAGCTTTTGTTTGACTTCAAAAAGGTAAAAAAAAAAAATGCGAGCGTTTGTAATTTATTTTTTTTCTTTTTGCAAAGTTTGTTGTTATTATTATTATTATGGTCACTCTTGAACACGACAAAATTTTTATTTGTCGGGGTTTTTAAGCATTTATTCCAGGTTTCTACCCGATTCCTTAGGGATAAACGCTCGAATTTCGTTGGTGCTATTTATTGAGTATTTTCCGAAGAATGTGGGCCGTCCCCCATAGTGCGATTTCCTGGATGGTTTCTTCCTTTAGGTTCTTCAAAATCTTCTTTAAATTTCCTTTTATTGAATGTGGCATGGGTCCCCCTGATGCTCCCACGATGACCGGAATCGTTTCTGTTTTTACTCTCCACATTTCTATATTTCAACCTTTTGTCTGCTTCTTTGGCTGTCTGGTTGTTTTTCCCATTGGTACGAATACCTCAATTAACTTACACCATTTTTCCGCATTATGCCTGAGGATAATATCCGGTTTGTTGGCTGGCACAGTTTTATCAGTGTAGATTTGTTGATCATGCAGAATCGTGCATGGACCCACTGTCGTAACAGGGCTTGTACCATTCTATGGCTAGTTCATTCATTCCATATTTGCGACAGATGTTCCAGTGGAGATATGTACAGGTTTTATTGTGCTTTTCTAGGTATTCATGTTTTGACAATATCGGACAACCGGAAATTAAATAATCGATGGTTTCCGACTGTTCTTGGCAAATTCGATACATTTCATCTTGGCGAATTAGTATTATTATTATTTTGTGACGCGAAACGTTTTGCATACGTTTTTATAAATCGATATATATATATAAAATATAATAAAAATAAAAAGAAGAAGAAGAATAGAAAAGAACAAATGATTTTTTCGTATTGTTTTGTGAAATGAATGCCGTGTGTGGTGTTTTTAATAATAAAAAAAAATAAATAGAGAACCTTGAAAAAATTATTATTATTATTATTATTATTATTATTATTATTATTATTATTATTTTATTGATATTATTATTATTATTATTTTTTACCATTGTGCGACATCGCGTTTTTGACGCTGACGTGATGAGTAAGACGAATACATTTTTTTTTTTTTTGTTTTTGAAGTTTTTAAATGAGGAAAAAATGTTTTTACACGGTACGTGAATTTTTCTTTGTACTTTGCGACAAACTAAGACAACGCGGCGTGACGGGCAAAGAATATGTGAAATTTCTTTTTAATAATAATAATAATAATAATAATAATAATAATAATAATAATAATAATAATAATAATAATAATAATAAGTGAAAGTCATTCCAGGCACGAAACGTACATACGTACGTACAAAAAAACGATTTCGTTGTTTAATACAAAAAAAAAAATCGACTAACGAATCAAAACGAAATAATAATAATAATAATAATAATAACGGAAAAGAAAATGAGAAATCGATACGAAAATACGAAAAAGAAAAAATTTTTTTTTTTTTTTTTAATATTGGCACGATTGTAAATTACGCGAATCCTCGCGTAAAATCGATTTCATTAAATTGTTCTGCGAGGTGATTTCAAAAAAATCAACATCGTTAGGG
>NW_002987782.1:152091-173774 GCF_000006295.1 Pediculus humanus corporis | reverse complement strand
TCTATTTATTGTATTTTCGAGTGTCTGCTTCCCTTTTTTTTTTTTTTTACGCCGCTCTTTTCTTTTTTCTTTCACAAAACAATCATTGACCATACGTAGAGGTCTTTAATGGTCTCCATAATAATAATAATAATAATAATAATAATAATAATAACAACAACAACAATAAATAAACTATGATTAATTCGACTCCAGCTCCCACACACACACACACACACAAGCATTCGATGGTTTGTTTATTTCTTTTTTTATTTATTTATTTATTTATTTATTGCGTCTTCTGCTTGCTTTAAGAAAAAAAAAATTCTTCCGTAAATAAAAAATGAATAAATAAATAAATAAATAAATAAATAATGGATAACAATAATAAATCGTTTGTGTATGTTTTATTATTGCGTTTACACGCGAATGCATTTTTTTTCGAATTACATAAGTTTCATTATACTTTAGTATTATCATTATCATCATTATCATTATTAATTTTATTAACATAAAAAAAAAAGGCCGGATTGTATGTTTTACGCATAGTCAAGTGAAACGCGAATATATTACGCGGTGTAATTACAATTAAAAAACGACCCATTAAGAATAATAATAATAATAATAATAATAAACGCGGTGCGATTAATGTAAAAAAACATTTCACAGTTTGCGATGGTTACGGTTTATCATTACTATTATTATTATTATTATTATTATTATTATTATTATTAATTTTACGTTAGATTATATATATATTATTTAAAAAAAAAAAAAAAAATGAAATTCTATCGTTTCTTTTCTATAATAAAGATCAAGGATAAATGGACACAATGAAATTTTAGACTTCCAGTGTCGATTCGCCGCGTGTTTATGTTTCCAGTCGTTTGTTTGTTTAAAATCATTTCCGTGTGTTGCTGGAGAAAATACTAAACGAATACGAAACGTATAAAATAAATGATTCGATTCGAAATTTCAAATGGATTCGTAATAACAAAATTTTATTTTATTTTTTTAATTTTTTCCGAACGTTGATTATCGCTATTATTATTATTATCATCTAAAAAAAGACGTTATTTTGACTTTGGTTGTTTTGTCGGAAAATTAATAAGTGGGAAAAGGTAAACACGTCGTCGTCGTGTTAGCGTCGACCTTGTTTTAAAAGCTTTTCTTTTTTTTTTTTTTTTGTTTTTGGGTGAAAGGTGTCAGTTTCAAAAAGAAAAATTATAAAGGAGTTTATTAAATTAAAACGTGAGTGTGTACGTGCGTGCGTGCGTGCGTGAAAAAGGAAAATTTTTCGAATCGAACGAGAAAGAAAACTCGTTCGTTCGCGTAAAACCATTTTTAGTTTTTTGTTTTTTAATTGAAAAACGCCAAATTCAAGGTTTGTGTAAATTAAAAAAGTTAAATTTCTTGTGGGGAGGAGGGAAGGAGGGGAAAGGGGAGGGAGGTAAGAGCCATAAAAAATATTTTTTTGATAGTTTCCCACGGATTTATTATTATTATTATTATCGCGGGGGAGGGAGGAGTTGCCAAATATAAACACGACGATTTTAAGGCGTTTTTGTTTTTCTGTTTTTCAATGTTAAAAAGGTGATTTAAGTTGTAATAACGTAATCAACACCATTGCTGATTGCAACTAAAAAAAAAAAAGAAATTATGTGGTTTGTGCTTTAACAAACAAAAAAACAAACGAACAAACAAAAAATTGTTAATTTTTGCATGCATGCATGCAACAAAACTTTGATTTATTCAACAAAACAAGTTTTTGTTTTTTTTTTTTTTTTTTGTAATTAAGTAAGAAAAAAAACGTTTATACGAAACGGACGAACGTTATGTAAATTTTTCTTCTGCTAGAAAAATAAAAATAAGGCACGATCGAAATTTATTTATTTATTTTTTTTTTTTTTTAGAAAATATGGAAAGTCACCGTGTCTGGCTTCCTGATCCCCAAGAGGGATTCATCCTGGGGAAAGTGGTCGACATCGGTTTGGGAGAAGTCATGGTCGAACCTTTGGATCCTAAAAAAAAAAAAGTCGTCTGCTCGTTGGATAGAACGTATACGGCCGAGGATTACGACAATAAGGATGTCGACGATAATTGTAAGTGTGTGTGCGTGTGTGTGTGTGGGAACGATGATGATGATGATAATGATGACTTTAATCAAAACGCGTGACGTGCATTTCGATTTAATTTTTTTTTTTTTTTTTTCCATTCTCCGATCCCTAACTGTGAAATTTCTAGAAATTTTCTTTTAGAAAAAAAAAATTTGACGCCGCCCAACGAATTTTAATTTTTAAAAAATTCATAAAAAAATGATATTAAACGCCTTTTAATATCATTATTATCTACTTATCAATCGCTCGTGTTTTATTTATACATTGATAAGACGTAAGTCTTTGTCTCCTCATTCCTTGTTTATTTTTTTTTATTTTTTTTTCGACGGGAAATTTCGGGATTTTCCGCCACTTTGTTGTTTCCATGCGTTTATATAAATCCGGTGTATTAACGATTATTCTCCTGCCACGTTAAAATTATTTTTTTTTTTTTTGAAAAAAGAAAAACTTTCTAATAAATAATAAATTAATTTATTTTTTTCATCACGTAATCGTTTGCAACAACCGCGAAAAACCTCCGTTACCTCCTTGTTTTGTTATTACGTTCAATTCGTGATTCACCTTAGCGAAATCGTATTAATAATAATAATAATATGAGAAATTTGTTTATTATTATTATTATTATTATTATTTCGTCTGCTTTATTCGATGTACAAACACGTGATGTAAGTTGTTTTTTTTTGAATCATGCAGACGATGTGAATTTTTTTTTTTTTAATTAAACAAATCGTATACACGAATACATTGTTAATAAACGCCTGGAAAAAAAATTTTCTCTCTCTCTCTCTTGCTCTCTCTTTCTCTCTCTCTCTCACACACATAGAAAAACTAACTTTAAACTCGACCTCTCATTACGTCAGTATTTCAACCGTTAATTTCGTTTGTTTTGTTATAAATAATCGAGCCGAATAAATTTCCCCCTCCCTGCCTCTCTCTCTCTCTCTCTCTCTCTCTCTCTCTCCGTGAAATTATGAAATAATAATAATAATAATGATAAATGGGGAGTCGGTTAATTCATTTTTTCGAAAACGTTCATCCACATCCACATTTAAAATATTATTATTATTATTATTAGTGATTCATTCACAGTAAAAGATAGAAAGAAAAAAAAATGAATGTCAAATTCGAATGCATCACCCACAAAAAAAAAAATTTTTTTATTTATGGTTTTTTTTTTTTTTAATGACGAAAGGAAACGTTTATTATCCGTTCCATCGTTGACTTAATTCGACAAACAAACAAACAAACAACCAAACAATCGTTCCAGCGAACGAACAAATTTTCGGCTTGGGAAAAAAAAAAAAACAAAACAAAAATTCCTACGGTTTGAATTTTTTTAAAAAAAAAAGAGAGAGAGAGAATAATGGCGGCGTTGATTCGAACGAACGTTTAACAAATTCCAAAACTTTTTTTTCCAGTTTTTTTCTACTCCAGACTTTTCTTTTTCCAAAATTTTTGATTATTTTTCAATCAACAGTCGAAAAGAATTTCGTTCGGTCTTTCGATAATTTTTTTTCAATTTAAATTCTCTCTCTACCCATAAACAATAAACGACGATTATCATCATCATCATCATTAGTATTGATTTATCGATAAATAAATTATTATTAATAATAATAATGATTATTAAATCCATTAAATTTTTTTTTCTCAGGTGCTTTGATGTTTTTAAACGAAGCAACTTTATTAAATAATATTAGAATACGTTATGGAAAAGATAAAATATACGTAAGTTTTTTTTAATAATAATAATAATAATAATAATAATAATAATAATAATAATAATAATAATAATGATCATTAAATAACGGTAAAAATAAAAAAAATTATTAAGTAATTTAATTTTTTGCTAATAAAAAATAGAAAAAAAACGTTTAAACAAAATGAAAAAAAAAAAATATTAAAATTTAAAAAATTACTCTTTGTTGTTTGTTCTTATTATTATTATTATTTCTCTCTCTCTCTCTCTCTCTCTCTCTCTCTCTCTCTCTCGTTCTCACGGAAAGTTAATTATTATAATAATAATTATTATTTTCTTTTGTTTTAATAATTTTAATTCCAGCGGTGAATTTAAATCCGTTCGAGATGGGAGGGTAAGAGAGGGAGGAGGAAAAAGGGAGGGGAAAGTACGTTTTGTTTAAATTTAATATTGAAAATGTGATGGTACCTCACCCCCCCATTTTTTATATTTTTCAGACTTACGTGGCAAATATATTGATAGCAGTTAATCCATATTTTGAAATAAAAGATCTCTATTCGTCATCAACGATAAAAAAATATCAGGGAAAATCTTTGGGAGTTTTACCACCCCACGTATTCGCCATAGGTATGTGGTATTTTGTCGGGGAAGAAGACAAAAATGTCAGAAATAAAGCGTGATTATTATAATTTTTGTTTTTTGGTTCCAGCGGATAAATCCTTTCGTGATATGAAAAGTTTAAAACAATCACAATCGATAATTGTTTCCGGTGAATCCGGTGCTGGGAAAACGGAATCGACAAAATATTTATTGAGATATTTATGCGAATTGTGGGGTTCGACGGCTGGTCCAGTCGAACAAAAAATTTTAGATGGTAATTTTAATTAATTAATTAATTAATTTTGGAACCGAAATAAAAAAAAAAAAAAATTGATTCGATTTTAAATTTTTTTTTAGCCAATCCCGTTTTGGAAGCTTTCGGTAATGCGAAAACGACACGTAATAACAACAGTAGTCGTTTTGGAAAATTCATGGAAGTTCATTTCGATGGTAAATATCAAGTCGTCGGTGGTTTCATATCGCATTATTTACTGGAAAAATCCAGGATTTGCGTTCAGAGTTCGGAGGAAAGGAATTATCACGTTTTTTATTTGCTTTGTGCGGGAGCACCGGAAAAACTTCGCAGGGATTTAAACATAACGAATCCCGATGATTTTCGCGTTCGTATCACCCTTTTTCAAACTAAACTTTTTTTTTTTTTTTTTTTTTTACCCTTTTTCTCGTATCTTATCATCATCATTATTTTTTTCAGTATTTGAATAAGGGTTGCACTCAATATTTTTCAAATCCGTCAACGGAAAAAATGTTAAACGTTAGTCAAAAAAGTGAATGTCATGGGAGAAGGGGCGGACTCAAAGATCCCATGTTGGATGATTTTAAAGATTTTTCATCGATGGATCAAGCACTTTCCAGGCTAGGTATACTCACCGGGGGGGGGGGGGGAAATTGAAAAAAAAATTTTTTTCGAAAAAATTCGATTTGCAATTTTTTTTTTTTTTTTAAGGTTTAACCGATCAAAATAAATTGGAAATATATACGATCGTCGCGGCTGTTTTACATTTGGGAAACGTCGATTTCGAAGACAATCCTCAGGATTCGAAAGGAGGATGTCAGGTGTGTCCCAAATCGGAAAAATCCTTAGCAACGGCTGCGACATTAATGGGAGTCGATAAGGGTGAATTGAGACAAGCACTCGTTTCGAAAGTTATGATGACAAGTAGGGGAGGAATGAAAGGAACGGTCATAATGTAAATTTACCACCACCATTATTATTATTATTATTATTATTATTACTTAAAACCTTTTAAAATTGTTTAATCGGTAATGAAACAAACTTTTTAGGGTACCTTTAAAAGTTTACGAAGCAAACAGTGCGAGGGATGCTTTGGCCAAAGCTTTGTACAGCAATTTATTCGATCACATCGTGAGATCAATTAATAAAAGCATTCCATTTAAAGTTTCCAGTTATTACATTGGAGTTTTAGACATTGCCGGATTCGGTGAGTTGAATCATTTTGATCGAGGGGATGAGGGGACAATTAAAAAAGTATTAATTTTTTTTTTTTTTTTTTTTTTTTTATAGAATATTTCACGGTGAATAGTTTCGAACAATTTTGCATAAATTATTGCAACGAAAAATTACAACAATTTTTCAATCAACGAATTTTAAAAGACGAACAAGAGCTTTACAAGAAAGAAGGATTGAACGTTGATAAAATAGAATTTGTTGATAATCAAGATTGCATCGGTATGTTATTATTCGAACGAATAACATTTGAAAAATGAAAATTTGTATAATTCAAAACCCTTTTTTTTTTTTTTTTTTTTTCGGTTAGATTTGATCGAAACAAAGGTCAATGGAATATTCAACCTTTTGGACGAAGAATCGAAACTTCCCAAGCCAAATCCGGCTCATTTCACGACGGAAGTACATCGTGCTTGGAACGGTCATTTCCGACTCGGATTACCACGTACGTCGAGATTGAAAGCTCATAGGGAAATTCGTGACGATGAGGGTTTTCTCGTCAGGCATTTTGCCGGAGCCGTTTGCTATCAAACGGTAATTAACTCTTCTTAGTTTACCCCAATTGTAAATTTTCCGCCATAACGCTTCGTTTTTCCTTTTTTCCAGAGTCAATTCATAGAGAAAAATAACGACGCACTCCACACGTCTCTCGAGTGTTTAGTACAAGAAAGTAGAAATAAATTCCTTCAAAGTTTGTTTCCGGTAAATAATAATTCACAACAAAAGGGTGGTAAATTGGCTTTCGATAGCGTGGGTTTAAAATTTAAAACTCAACTCGGTGAACTCATGGATAAGCTCGAAAGCACGGTAACATATTTTTTTACTACGAAAAGATTAATTCGAAACAAAAAAAAAAAAACAAAAAATGTAAATATTTGATGTGTTTTGCAAACAGGGCACGAGTTTCGTGAGATGTATAAAACCCAATCAAAAAATGATTGATCATGAATTCGAAGGAGCCAACATTCTATCGCAGCTTCAATGTTCTGGAATGACGTCAGTTTTAGAATTAATGCAAATGGGTTATCCGTCGAGAGCCGTTTTTTCTGATTTGTACAACATGTATCAGAAATACATGACGGATGATTTGAAAAAATTAGATCATAGATTGTTTTGTAAAGTAAGGAAATTTTTTTTTTTTTTTTTGTAACCCACAAGTGTTTGTTACGCTATGATTATGATGACGTCATTTTAACGTTTTTCCGACAGGTACTCCTTCACGCTATGGGAATGAGCGAAAAAGATTACAGTTTCGGTATAACGAAAGTATTTTTCAGACCTGGAAAATTTGCCGAATTCGACATGATAATGAAATCCGATCCGGAAAATTTGAAAAAAATACTCTATAAAGTTAAAAAATGGTTGATTATTCACAGGTGGAAAATTGCTCAATGGTGTGCTTTGTCCGTTATAAAACGTGAGTTTTATAATAAACAAACATTTTCCAAAAAAAAAAAAAAAAAAAAAAAAAAATGAAAATTTTTTATTGATTTTTCTTTTTGTTTTTCTTCAGTGAAAAACAAAATAGGTTACAGAAGGGAAAATTTAATAACCATACAGAAAAATATAAGAATGTTTTTAATGAAAAAAAAACACGGACCGCGTTACAAAACAATTATGAAAACGAAAGGTATTGAATCCATGCTTACGGAAATGGAAACGATGGCTCGACAACTTAAAAACAATAACAAAAACGTTACGGAAACGGAAATTAAAAATTTAAAAACGGAAATCGCGTCGACATGTTTGAAAATTAAGGTTTTTAAATTGTTCTATTATTATTATTATTATTATTTTCGTTCGAAACGTAAAAAAAAAATTTTTTTTTTTTCCAGTCGAATCCATCGATAAAACCGGAAGTGTTGGACGAAACGTACAACAGTTTATTAAATCGTGCTAAAAATCTATTGGGAACGTTACAGAGCATGTTAGTAGAACAGAAAAAAGCAGAAGAACAGGAAAAACTAAGGAAAATACAAGAGGAAATTGAAAAGGAAAGACTTAGAAAATTAGAAGAGGAAAAATTGAAAAAAGAAAACGAAGAACATTTGAAAAAGTATGAAAATTTAATTCAAATTTTTTTCTTTTATTTTATGATAATTAAAAAAAATTTTTGTTTCGCGGGGGTTAAGGAAAGCGGAAATAGAAAACAGGAGAAAATTAGAAGAGAAAATGAGAGAAAAAGATGAATTAAGTCAAAGGGAATTGGAAATACTCAAGGCTGAACAGGAAAAAGAAGAAACTCGTCTTCGTGAACAAATGGAACAGGAAAGGAGAGATCACGAATTAGCATTAAGATTAGCAAACGAATGTAACAGTCAAGTCGAAGAATTTAATTCAACGTCTTCTTCGAAAATGTTTGTTGTTTGTTGTTTGTTTTTCTTTTGTTTTTTTTTTTTTTTTTTCGTTTTATTCCGATCACTAATATGGAAACGTTTAAACAAACATTTAAACAGGGTAAACGGCGGTGGAAAAAATTATACAGGATCAAACAAACAATACGATTTGTCCAAATGGAAATACTCGGAATTAAGGGATACGATAAACACGTCTTGCGATATAGAATTACTCGAAGCGTGCAGACACGAATTTCATAGACGATTGAAAGTGTATCACGCATGGAAAGCCAAAAATAATAAGAAAACAGCTTTAGGACAAAATGAAAGAGTACCAAAAGTACTAATGGAAGAAGGTACGTGTAAAAAATTAATCGTTTTAAGGTTTTAAGGTACACGTCATCATAATCCGTTTGTTTGTTTGTTTGTTTTCAGCGAGTCGAACAACGACGACAAGATTAAATAGTAATAAAGTTTCGGAATCGTTAAACGGTAATAATAATAATAATTCACAAAGGTATTTTCGCATACCTTTCGTTCGTCCGAATATTCATAAAACACCAAACGGACCTGAAAATGGCATAATACACAATCAAACCCTGGGGAAAAAAGGTTGGTGGTATGCTCATTTCGACGGACAATACGTTGCGAGACAAATGGAATTACATCCGGATAAAACTCCCATTTTATTAGTTGCAGGTTTGGAGTTTTTCAAAAAAAGGTTTTTTTCCTTTTTTTTTTTTTTTTAAAAGGCAAAAAGGTATTTGAATTTTAAATCCTTTCAGGTGTCGACGACATGCAAATGTGCGAATTGAGCCTCGAAGAAACGGGTTTGAATAGGAAAAAGGGAGCGGAAATATTAGAACACGAATTCGATAAGGAATGGATCAAACACGGTGGTAAACCTTACGTTAGACCATCACAAAGAATTAAATAAATTAATCATCATCGTCATCATCATCATCATCATTATTATTATTATTATTATTATTATTATTATTACGATAATGACGTACCCGGTTTTGTCATATGTAGCCTATTATATGTCGAAAATGATAATATAAACGCAAATTAGGAAATTAAAAAAACGAATTTTTCCTTTTTTTTTTGTTTTTTTTTAATAAATCGATTAATCGAATTTCGATTCGATTTTCGATAGTAATAATGATAATAATTTTGAGTTTTCTCTATCGGTGCGTATATGATGACGTCTCATCCGAAACAAACAACAAATCGTTAACATATGTTTAAAAAATTACAATTAACGAGCGATTTCGATTCGGCAAAAAAAAATAATAATAATAAAATTAAAACAAACAGACAAACAAACAAACAAACAAACAAAATAACAAACAAAAAAATTATATTTAATAATAATTAAATAATTAAATTTTTTTTTTTAAACTTTTACACTTTACTCGATAAAACATTTAACTTAAAAAAAAAAAAAAATATTAATTACCTTTTATTATTATTATTATTATTATGATCACAATTGATTGAAATTATCGATTAGTATCGATCGATTGGTATCGATTGATTGGCATCGATCGATTGGCTACATCAACTTTTTTTTTTTTTGTCTTTCATCCTATTTAATTTGGTGATGTAATACTTTACAATTAATACATGTAATAACAACTTTCTTTTTTTTTTTTTTTTTTTTTTTCAACTCGATTGATTTTTTTTTTGTTATCGAAACGATTAAAAAAAAAAAAAAAATTATGATTTATGATTGTTGTTATCGAAACAATCAACAACATATTGTTTTTACATACACACATTTAAGAGAAATGAAGAATAATTTGATGAATTTCAATCATTTCCAGCTGCTTTTTCAATGGCTGCTTTTAATGATTTTTCAAAAACTTTTTTCGAATCGCAAAATCCTTGTTTTGTTTTACCAAATGAATTTGGACCAGCCGATGTGGGAGTGTCCCTGATGATGATAATAAAAAGGGAATTTGTTATTAAATTTTTTAATAATAAATAATTTGTTTTCTGTTTGTTTGTTTGTTTGTTTTGTCATCATACCTTCCTATATTTCTCATTCTCATTTTAGCTTCTGGTGGCATTTCTTCAGGTTCTTCATCATCATCACTATTAAATATAGCTGCAGTTGGTCTAAATTTAACCGGTGGTATAGGAACTGCTTGCTTCTATAAAACAGGAAATTGTAAGAATTAAAAATTATTAAACAAAAAAAAATTAACAAAATTTTTTTTTAAAAATATCTTACATTAAAGCCCAGTCTTATTTGAATTCCAGGTTTTGTATTTCCTTTAACATTGGTATTTCCTTTACAATTTTGACCAGACGATTGTTTTCCTGTCAAACCAAAGCTTATTTTTTGCCTTTTAGAATCATCTGGCTTTGAATCGGCACTTGTCCTTTTGTTTGAAATGGAAACTGGCTCGCCATCAACCCTGGAAGACCCTGAGTAACACTGGCAACATGAGATTGGGACATTAGAGTTTGGAGGGGACAAGACCAATAATGGCCCCGTAATATGTCATTAGTCAAATAATTGTCGTCTAATCTTTAAAACTGAATTTTAAAAAATATTTAAAAAATAACAATAAACCTTTTTCATCCGACTCCTTAGAAATTGATCTTTCTTTTGTCGCCATTTTTGAATCACTGCCTTCTAAATTTTTTTTTGTTCTTTTCAAAAATTCGGTCATAGGTATTTTAAAATAAAATTCTTAATTCAGGTGGTCGGTTAAAAAAAAAAAAAAAAAAAAAAAAAAAATGTATTTGGCGCGTTATTAAAAAAAAAAAAATTTTTTTTTTTTTATTAAATAATCATGAATTTACACGGTAGTAGAATATTTTCTTACAAACGAGTTATAAATCGAAATTTTTTAAATATTCCCATTAAAAGTTGTTCTAATTTTATTACTATAAAATATGAGGTTATTTGAAAAAATTTTTTTTCAACTTTTTTTATTAAAAAGTATTAATTAACCGTTAAATAATTATTTGTTTCTTATTATAATTTTATTATTGTAGAAACCTGAACCTACCACTGCTTGTGACAATGCCTTAAAACATTTCGATGATTTTTACAAGGCATTTTTTAATAAAAAATGGCCATCAGTTAGATTAGGATTACTATCTGAACAAAAGAAAATAGCCATTGTTAACAATTTAGGGGATATCGAAGAAACAGTAAAATATTTAGAAAATAAAGGAGCCATCGATATAAAAAACTATTTCGAAGTGCAGAAATCATTTTTGTCAAACAAACATAAGGAAATAAATAATAAAGAGAATAAAAATTTAAATTTGATTGATGATGTTATCAAATCACAATATGAATCTAAAAAAACGGAATTGGAAAATATTTACTGTGGAGTGGAAGATGGTGAAATCACAGCAAAATTTTATAATAATGAAAATGAAGGAGGAAAAATTTCTGTTGAAAAAAAAGAAGATTATGATATTGAAGAATCGATGACATCCATGAACACTGATAAAGCACTTTCTAAAATTAATTATAACAGACTTATATTACCTAATTCTAATTCAAGCGATGCAAATTTACACGAATTTGTACCTGTAACAAAATTGAGGGGTCTCGATGAATACATATCGGAATCGGAATATTTTAAATATTATCAGGTGAAAATTTTGTATTTCAAAAATCAATTCCTACACCTACATGACATAATACAACTCATTCATTTATATATTTCAGCCTAAACCTGATTTTTTTTTTCACATTGAAAAAGAATTTAATTTAAATTTTCCAAAAGATTTATTAGCTTATGTTTTCGATAGAGGAGACATGCGTGAAATTCCAGAAGCGACAAGAGATGAAAACTACATATACAGTAAGTCAATTATTACTTTTTTAATTAAAAAAAAATATTTACAAAACTTTTTTCTCTATCAAATTTTATTAATGCAATTAACAATTTTAATTTTTTTTTTTATTCAGAATATTTATTAATGGATGGAGCAGATTTACTTACGATTTTAGCTTTGGATTTACAATTTGGTGATGCTGTTTTCGATATGATACCTAATTCTGGAACCAAAGCTTTTTCAATACTACAAACAAATTTAGTCAAAATATTAGTTTGTAACACTTGTAACGAAATGGAAGAATTTTTTAAAAATTATTTATTGGATTATTCGCCTGCATGGAAAGATACACTATTATTAACATCAGTCGATTTTGATGATCCCTACTACCACAACTTATTCGATAAAGTATGTTTGAGTCGTTTGTGCGAATACAAAACTTTTATTTATACCAAAATAATTTTTATTTATTTAAATTTTAGATTCTTTTAGATATTTTTTGCACTGATGATAGAGAATGTTTAACAAATCCAGATGATAATTATTACAGCGTTAGAAAATTTAGGGACAGGCTTAAATTACCACAAAATCAAACAATAACATTGGCTAACGCATTGAAAATGGTTAAACCTGGTGGTACTGTCGTTTACACAACTGGAACCATGTCTCCAGTACAAAATGATGGAGTCGTTGATGCAGCTATTAGAATGGTTATGGAAAATTCAGACATGAGATTTTCCGTGAGGTACGTTCATGAATAAAATCAATCGCGTTTAATTTAATTAATAATAATAATAATAATAACGTTTTTCAGGGATTTGTCACCAGCTTTAACATCTACAAATTTATTATTTAATTATGGTAAAAAATTAAATATGAAATATGGTAGTTTAGTCGTACCGTTTCTACCATCCAATTTTGGACCGAGATATTTTTCAAAAATAATAAAACTTGATTGAATTATTAGAAAAAAATTTTTTACTGATATATTACTCGTTTTGAAAATAATAATAATAATAATAATAATAATAAGAAGGCTGAATAAGTTGCGTTTAATTTAATAGTTAATAAGAAATGAATTATGAACACTTTATAAAAATATGTTCTGGAATAATTTACAAATGGAAATAAAATGGATGGTTAATTATATATTATTGTCTACGGCCACTAATAACAAAATTAAACTTTATGCAATATCACTTTGTCAATAAGAGAAAAAGAGAAAAAAGATAAAAAAAAAAAAAAGAAGAACTTGAACGTACCAGTAGTATAAATAAAATTTTTTTTTTTTTTTTTTTTTTTTTTTTTTCTCTCAAATTCAAAATTTAGGTTAAAATTAATATTTTTCGATTAAATTTTATGTGCGTGTGTGTGTATGTGTATGTGTATGCGTATGCGTTAGTGTTTATCTTGTATATTTACGTAAAAAGACGTTGAAGAAAAATGAATTCGAAATTATCGGCCGAAGACGAAGTCGAGGGTGAAGTTTTATTTTTACCACAGTGTCCAAAACCCGTTGACATAGGTAAGAATGATATAAAATGGAAGAGGAAGAAGATAAATTTATATTATTATTATTATTATTATCATTATTATTATTTTTTCAGATGATGGAATTCAAAGAGATATAAAAATAACACAAGAAATATTTGGAGTGATAACTCAATATGGTAACGATTTCGAAGTCATGAGATTTACACTTAAGAACACATTACCCAATGGTATAAAAGTTCAAGTTATGTCTTTAGGAGCTGCTTTGGTCGGTGTCATTGCTCCCGATCGGTAACTTCTTATGGTACCCACTAACCACTTATAAGTAAAAAAAAGGGAAAAAAAATTTTCTTTTTTAATTTTCCCATTTTGAAATATTTTTTTTTAGAAAAGGAGTGTATAAAGATGTCGTTTTGGGATTCGATTCCGTCAACATTTATTATTCCCCGTTAAATCCGGGATTTGGAAGAGTCACGTCTCTATGTCCTCTTCCCTACAATCTCGAAAAGGTAATGAATGATTTGGGAGACTCCTGCTGCTGCTGTTGCTACCACTACCACTACAACGATTTTCTTTTGTCATTTTGTTTCAGGTTGTTTGGGATTGGGATTTCGATAGGGATGAAGGTTCCGTCACGTTCAGTACAAATTTTTACAGGATAGATTTAATATTAAGCGTAAAATATTCATTAAACGTTTGCAACGAAATAATAGTGGATTTGCAAGCTTGCGGTTCGAAAATTGTACCCATAAGTTTAACGAGTCAAGTGAGTCAACCCAGAACATCAACATCATCAACCGTCATTAATAATAATAATAATAATAATATTAAAAATGAAATTTTTTTTTTTTTTTTCTTAAGGTTTATTGGAACATGGCGGGTCATTCGAAGGGTGAAAAAGAATTACGTAAACACGTTCTATCGATTAATTCCGACACGATATGGAAACATTATAATCACAAGTTGAAAAATTTTTATCCAATACACGAAACGGTTTTGGATTTTCGACAACCGACATTCATGGACAACCCAGAAGTAAAATAAAAAAAAAAGTTTAACCGGAAACGGAGAAGAAAACGTATGTCTTTGTCACTTACACTTCCGGTTTTTTTTTAGATATTCGGGAGTAAAAAATTCGAACACGTTTTCGTGTTGACAAAAGGATGCGAAGAAAGAGTCGGATTCGCCGTACGTTTGATACATCCAAGAACTTGCAGATACGTTGAAATATTCACGGATCAACCTTGGATACTTTGCAACACGTTAAATAAACTTCCCAGGCGAGTAGCATCCAAGGAGGATTGTTATAAAGCAACCCCTTGGCAACGTGACGATTTTATTTATTTATTTTTTTTTTTTTTTGACAAAACAGGAAAGATTGGGATCTTAAGGTATGCGACGATGAAGAAGATGATTTTGATTATGGTGAATGTAGCGAAGATGAATCGGATATAGATCCCTGTGCGACGGAACAAGTGTGAGTAAAAAAAAAAAAAACATGTATCAAAACGATTTATCATCATCATCATCATCCGGTAAATAAATAATTAAATTTGTCTTTTTATTCCAGTGACGAATTCCAGGACGAATTGGATGAAATTCCGGGAAAGGGAAAAGCATTGTATAGAAAATTCGGTTCTTTTTGCGTGACGCCTCTGAGTGATCTCTCCGGTTACGATCCTATACTTCGGGCCGGTAAACATTATTCACACAGGATAATTTACAAGGTGGGTATTTATAAAAGATATAAGAGACGGATTAAAAAAGATGATGAAGAATTCGAAGGTGAATATGCCGGAGGTCAGGTTGACGACATAACGGATATAAAAAATGAGTAGTAATAATAATAATAATAATAATAAAAAAAAAACTGTTTCTAAACTAAACTAAAATCAAAATCGTATTCTCTATTGTTTGTTTTCTCTTATTTATTAATTATTTATTTATTTATTTATTATTTAATGGGTTGATTGACGTCGCCATTTATTTTGGCTTTCGTTAAAAAAATGGTGACGACTACAACTATGCAGATTGATGAGATTTTAATGTCTGTTCGACCACAAAAAAAAAAGATGGCGTCATTCTTTGTTTATAATACCGTTAATCGCGATGGTAATAAATTAAAAATTTCAAAGTCTTCTTCTTCTTCTTCTTCTTTAGGTTATTTTTGACAATTAATTATCTTTGTGTGCTTTTGGCTATTTGTTCTTTCAATACGAGTATGCTTTGTCTTTGTTCCGGAGGAAGCATCGCTATTTGCTCGTCTGATAATTGAAGGACTTGCATTATGAGAGCAGCTTTTTCCTGATCTGAAACGGCGTTGCTTAAAGCGTTCGGCGGCATGCCACCGGGTGTAGGCCTTTGAGAAATGGTTCCCGAAGGATTTGGTACCGGAACGGGAGCAGGTTGACGAGGAGGCGGCGTCGGAGTGTTGATTGAAACTCCTGTGGAAAACAAAAAAAAAAAAAATCGTTTAATTGTTGTTTGCGGGGAGAAGTTTGAGACGTCATGGTAGTTTTTTTTTTTTTTGGAAATACCTGAACGTGGATCGACTGCCGGAGTTCTTGGATCTAAATTAGCAGCTGCTCTTGGATCCCTAGGAGGAGCGACGGGCATCGGAACGGGAACTCCAGCTTGACGAGGATCTCTAAGTATCCTGCATTTCCAAAAAGAAAAATTCGTTATTATCATAATTTTATTTTAGTCATAAGAGTGGTTGGAATTCGACTCACATGTCTGGAGCTGGAGCGAAATGTTGATTTTGAATAGGCGGCATGACCGGATGAGGTGCAGGTACTGGAACAGGTGCGGTAAATGGAATTCTTAAATCCGTGTCTGCGTTCGAACTTCTCGCAACTCTCGGATCAACAGGACGTTCTACAGCCTCTGTAATAAAAAAAAATCAGTTCCGACTCTTTCATATTTTTCATTTCCGTTACGAATAATTTACCCGTGTTGTGCTGAGCCTGAGAAGCGAACTCGGGTCGAACGACGGGAGGTTGAGGACCTTTGGAATCTACAGGAAGATTTATTTCCGGTACGACGTTGGCTTTGTGAAGCATGTTCTGAAAATTACAATCGTCGATTTTTTAATTCGAAATCAATTTTTAAACCTTGTCGACAAAAGGTTTCATGTACTCACAACGGCCACGTGAGGATCAACAATACCCATAACCACTTGAGCTTGAAGTAAAGCATAAGCTAATTGTGGATTTTGTAGGAGCATCGTTCTAGCTTCCGATGGATTGTTCTAGAGAGTAATAATTAAAATAAATTTAAATTAGTGTCATTTCATTCGAGTCTTTCATGATGGTAAAATGTAGTGTACAAATAATACTTGAATGCATTGTTTCATTTGTTTCATTAATTCAAACATTTGCTCAGGTGGAAGGGATGCCACTGCTTTGCTTATAGCTTCAGGTACTTTCTCTGCTTCGACATGTTCGAAATTATTGTCTGAGTTTTGAATCGGCTCGTTTGCTTGTATCATATCTAAAATCGAATTAAATTTGAGGTAAAATTTTTTTTAACCAAACTGAAATAGTTTTCATTTCAAATTTTACAAACACTAAATAAGTTGAAACAATGAAATTATTAATAATTATTTATATACCTTCAGTTAAATTTCCAATATCTGAGGCATTAAAAGTAAAAAATTTATATTAGAAATGAATTATAAGAGATTTGAATGAATTTTATAGGTTGTTATTTTAAAATGGTGGAAAGTAAAATTCAGTTGTTAAAATAGCTTACTTTGCATTTCCATTCTTGTTTTTTCATTTGCTGCATTGTCAACTTTCAATACCCTTCCACCGATTTCAAAACCATTTAAATTTCTCATTGCACTGTTGGCAGTTTCTATGTCTTTATATTCACAAAAACCATATCCTTTAGGTTTACCATTTTCTCTGTCGTAAACTAACCTTAAAAAGGAAAAAAAAAAAAATGATTCCATTACACAGAAAATTAAATAAAGTGGGGGGGGGGGGAGCAAAAGAAAAAATGTCAAAACAGTTACACTTACTTAAAAGATAAAACCGGTCCCACTTCGCTGAAAATTTCTTTAAGTTTTTCTTCTGTCAAATCGAACGGAATATTTCCCACTGCGACACACGTATAATTATAATAATAATGATATTAATTTTTGTTTACAATCAAAAAAATTTGAAATGAAATATTTTAGTAATTATCATCTTACCAAAAACGGATCTCATTGAACGTTCTAACATTGTTTGATTACTTTCTGCCATTTTTTTAAAACTTTTGTATATTAAATTAAAAGAAAATATTTATTAAAATTGTTTTGTTAAAAAAAATACTGAAAATCAAATATATAAAATTATGGATGCATATATATATGCATATTAATATGTAAAGTGGCAGCAGATTTTATTTTAACGCGCGCCATTACCGTTACTTTATTTTATTAAGCTTAAAGTGACGGTATTAAAATTAGTGTAACGTATTAATTTTTTCTTTTTTTTTTTTTTTAAGTGCAAAATGAAAAGAATTTATAATTTTTAGTAGTGCTATTGTTTTATTAGTAATCAAGAAATGTAATGAATCAATTTATTCGATTTGACGCGTTAGATTTTATTCAATATTTGAATTATAAAGTTACCACGAGGTATGATGCATCAAATATGTTAAATTTTAACCAGATAAGGTTAGAATAATTTTCTTAACCACGTGGTTTTTTCTTTTTAGGTATTATTTTATATTGTTTAATTATGAATTTACTCATTAAATGACTTTTTATATCGTTGCTGATCACCAGTAAATTTATATTTTGCCTTGATAAACGAAAGTATTGGTAATTGTAATTAATTAATAACGAGACGGGATGACGAGGTTTGCAAGAGCTAAAGGTTCTAAATCTTGCAATGATAAAGTCCCTGAACAGGCATCATCATGGGCTGAACTAAAAAAAAGTGTTGAGTTAAAAACGGAAAGTAATGAGGAATTACCCGGAGAAATCGTTAATCGAATAAAATCGAAACCTGCAACCAAAGAACCAATTAAATGGGCACCGCTTGACGTTGATACAGTTGAAAGTAATTTTTTATTAATTAGAGAACACCATAGGAAAAACAATGTTAAAACCAATGATAAAAGTTTAAACGATGACAGTAAAAATGTAAGTAATAATAATAATAATAATAACTATTCTTCTAATGATAATAAAATTAGTGATGGTAAAAGTGAAAGTAAATTAGTAAATGGTAAAAAAAAAAAGAAAATTAAAAAGAAAAAAACAAATTTAAACGATGGGAATGAAAGTAGTATGAATGAAAATACTTTAACTTCAAATAGTGATGTGGTAAATGTAAATGGTAAAAGTAAAAAAAGGAAATTGAAAAATAATAATGATAATTGTGATAAAGTCGAATGTGATGTGGAAAAAAAAAGACAAAAGAAAATGTCAGATTCTACGAATTCTAAATCGGAATCATTGGAAGAAAATTCTAAACCTGAAAAGAAAAAGAAGAAAAAATTGAAAAAGGAAAATTCTCAAGGAGGGAATGAGAATAAAACAGGAAATGTTAAAAATGCTGCTGCTACTGCTGCTGGGAATTCGAAAAAGGTAAAAAGTAAAAATTTCAAAGGTAATTTTCCAGATAAACGAGTTAAAAATTTTGGCAAGAACAACAACAATAATAATAATAATAAGAATCGTAATGGAAAAAATTTCAAAGAAAAGGATAAATTTCCCAGGAAAAATAATAGTGACGGTACGTTCGTGGAGGAAATCATGGTTAACGGAGAAAAAGTAAAAGTGGTCAAGTTTCAAGGTTTCAATGTTACCCACGACGATGCAGTCAGATTGAAAGAATTGAAAACCGAAATGTACAAGCAGGGAATTCCGAGAGACAAATTAGAAGCCGCGTTGAAATTGGAGAGAAGGAGAGCGGAAAAATCATTGTCGAGATTGAAGAAATCCGTTTGTTTTCACTGTCGCGGTTCGGGTCACGTTTTATCACAGTGTCCGTCATTGACGGAAACGGAAAACACGGGAACGGGAATTTGTTACAAATGCGGATCCACGGAACACTCCGCCATAGAATGCAAAGTCGTGAAAGGATCGAGTTTTCAATTCGCCGAATGTTTCATATGTAAAGAACAGGGACACATAGCGAGACAGTGTCCCGACAATCCCAGGGGTTTGTACCCGCACGGCGGAGCGTGTAGAGAATGCGGTGACGTCACGCATTTAAGGAAAGACTGTCCTAAAACCGTCGTGAAAAAAGAAAAGGAAACGATGACTCTCGGTATAAGAAACGATAGAAACGTTGAAACGCTCGAAGAGGAAATGGTTTTCAACAGAGGAGGAGGAGGAGGAGGGAAAACACCGACGAAAAAAAATGGCGACGTCAATGGAAAAAGGAAATCTCTCGTCAAATTTTAAATTCCTCATGTAAATGAGATCAAAAAAAGATCAAAAACGAAATTTTTCTCCGTTAAAATTCCATTAACGAAAGTAAATATAAAAGTACATAATAATAATAATGATAACGTTAATGGTAAAAATGATAGTAATAATAATGATAATGATAATAGTAATGATGTTTAACAAAGTGAAAACAAATTCCATGAGATATTTAATTTTCGTTCTGATTTAAACGAGGCTAGGTTTTAAAAAAAAATTTTTTTTTTTTTTTTAACGATTCACTTTTATTTTAAAATTAATATTTAAAAAAAATTATTGATCTTAAACCTGTTTGTAGATAAAACAAACACGCACACACACACGTATTCGACGGAAAACACTTGTACGTGCACGTGCACGTGTGTGTGTTTGTTCACTGCATTGATTTAAAATCGACAAAAGAAAGGAAATTATCATTACTATTATTAATATTATTATCATTTTCACTATTTATTACGATAAGTTTTATGTTTAAGTTTTAGCCGGGATTTTTTTTAGCATTCGTTCCCCCCGGGATCTCTACACGATTCCTTGGGGAACGGATATATGTATCTCGATGGTGGTGATGGTGGTGTGCTATCAAAGAATGTGTGTGGGCCTCTTCGAATTTCAATTTGGTGAATGTGGTATGGCTCCCAATGCTCCCACGGTGACCGGAAATGTTTCCGTTTTCGTCCTCGCCAAGTTCTGGCAATTTCTATCTCTTAATCCCTGAGTTTCAGCCTTTTTGTTTATGGTTTTTTAGGCTAATAAGTAGGGATGCTTAAGTTAGTTCACTGTGATAATCAGTTAGTTCTTGGCTCGCGGTTTAGATTTGTTGATCATACAGAACTGTGTATAGACCCGCTGTCGTAATCGGGGTTGGAATGTGGTCGTACCATTCCTTGGCTAGTCCATTCATTCCATATTCACGACAGATATTCCACAACTTATCTACATCAGCTTTTGGATGTAACGCACCATTCATGGTTAATATTTTCCTTGTCCTTCTGTCTGAGTGCGTGATTTCTTCTTTTGTCCAGTCTACGAGGCCAAAACTGTATTCTATTACAGGAACTGCTAATGTGCCGACGGCATTTATCTTATTTCTTCCATTCAGTTCCGACTGTAATATAAGCCTCAATCTTTTAAAATATTCTTTCTTCAATCGAGGTTTAATTTCCTTGTTGGCTATCCCAAGATTTTCTTCAATCCCTAGATATTTGTATGTTGATCCAGGGTCCAATTCTTTAATAAGTTCTTCTCCAGAGTCTTCAGTATTTTCCTTTTGTTTTAACTTTCCTCTGACAATATTAACTTTTGCACATTTTTCCAAACCAAATTTCATGTTGATGTCAGAGGAAAAAGTTTGTATCGTCCTTAACATTTTCTTTAGTTCTTCTTCGCTCTTCGCATATATCTTCAGGTCATCCATGTATAACATATGGGTGATTTTCCTGCCTCCTGGTACCAACTCATATCCTTGATCCTTGATATTAAGCTGTCTGGATAGAGGAATTAAAGACATGCAAAATAAAAGTGGCGACAATGAATCTCCCTGAAAAATTCCTCTTTTTATAAATATTTTTCTAGAAGAGTATTTTTGCACTTCCAGCTGGGTGCACCAATTTTTCATACTCTTCTCGCAGAACGTTGTAATGTTAGGGTCTACTTTATATATTTTCAATGCCTCAATAATCCATTCGTGAGGCACACTATCAAAGGCCTTTTGATAGTCAATCCATGCCATGCATAGATC
>NW_002987782.1:149640-152071 GCF_000006295.1 Pediculus humanus corporis | reverse complement strand
GGAGTAGATAAATCTAAAAAGAGGGTACTTATTCTCTTCAGAGGAGAGTTCAAGGGCATTATTACAATCGGAAATAAAAGCATCTAGTTGATTCCTTTCTCCCGAAAAGAGTCGACAGTAGAACAAGATTTGTTCTGGTTCTTACTTTGTTTGGTGGCTAAAGATGTCTGGAGCCTGGCATTCTCGCAGTGTAAGACAATTCCTTTTCTGTTGGCTAATTCCGGTCGTTTTTTTTGAATGGCATGATTTAAATTAGCCAATTGTCTAACCTGTGAATTTTTGGTCTGATTTCGTGGGCAGCAACAGCAGCTCAAATTAGACTGTGCCTTTATGAACCCACCAAACTGATAACGGTACCTTTTTTTTTGATGAATGTTAGCCTTGGAAGTTGTCGGTGCCTGTTCGCCTTGCCTAGACCAGGATCTTTTCCTCAAAATGTTGTCATAGACAATCCATTTTTTACCTCCGGTGGCCATTCGCATTGTTGCATGTAAGAAGCATATCGCAAAAATCAAGTCGTCTCGATTGTTAATCATTTGTGCCGTCGGTATTGCTCTCCCTCTCTTCCTGTATCTTCTTATCCCCTGAGAGTAGAGCAATACTTTTTGTTTTAATATTTCTATGATATGTTTGATATGGTTTCCTGTTGCTCAGAGTATCCTACCGACTGCGCCAAATTTAATATGTTTGATGAAATATGTCATCTTATTTCATTGTGTCCATATTGGTGGCGTTAGCATTTTGTACACTTCTTATTGACGATTTTCTGGGTCGACAATCCAAGAATGTTTGTTTCCTCTTCCTTTTATTGTACGTGAGGTTTTTCTTGGATGTCCGACGGGGATTTTCCCATTTTCCTTTCTTTTTTTTTTTTTTCTCGAATCCAAAGTAGAGCCGCTTTGAATATCCTGTTCCCGTTCGAGCGCTCTACGAAATGTCTTTGGATTTGATTGAAAAAAATTTGTTTGTTGCGAACGGAAAATTTTTCTGGTTGGGGAGCCCAACAACGGATGACGAATTCGAAAAATAGCCAATCCAAACCACCACCACCAACATCGATATCGTCGTATGTTTTTTCTATAACGTTATTATTATTATTATTATCACTAGGTTTGATTGATTGTTTTTGTTTTTATACAACATATTCGGAAGATATTTTGTGTGTCGGATTTAAATTTTCAGAACGTGTAAAAAAAAAAAAAAATTTTTTTTAAATATGTGTTTTTAAAATTTTGGCGGGATTTTTAAAATAAAATAAAAAAAATTTTTTTAAATATTTGTTTTTAAAATTTTGGCGGGATTTTTAAAATAAAAAAATTTTTTTTTTTCAAATATTTATTTTTTTTTTTCTATTCTTTTCTTTTCTTTTCTATATTTACTTGTATCTTGTTTTTAAAGGAAATGAAAGAGAGAGAGAGAGAAGGATAAAGGAGAGGAAAAAACAATGATTATATTGTTTAAACGATTTGTTTTTTTTAATCCATTTCCGGCCCGACGGAAATGAACACGGTCAATATTTATTTATTCTATGGATATTATCTTTCTCTCTCTCTTTGCGTCTCTCTCTCTCTCTTTCTTTGTATTAGTTTTTCCAATCTTTAAAAATTTTCTTTTTTGTTTTTTTTTTTTTTTTTTTTTTTATCTCGGCCCGACCGAAATTCAGGTATACAATTAAAAAAGGAAAATTATCATCATCGTGATCATGATCATCATCATTATCATCATCGTAATCATAATCATAATAATAATAATCATCATTATTGTCGTCAAAGTCGTTATCTATCGTCTTCGTCATTAAGTATTTTATTTTAGGACGTGAGTTTTGTCCGTTCGTGACCTTTTATGAAAATATTTCAGGTTTTTTTCTTCTTTTTTTTTTTTTTTTTTTAAACAAAACAACAATAATATAAATAATAATGATAATAATAATAATAATAATAATAATAATAATAATAATAATAATAATATTTAAATAAAACGACAATAAACCGTTAATATTTATTTTTTTAAATGTTGCCAAAAAAACAAAAAATTATTATTATTATTTTTTTTAAAAAACGCGTATATGTAAATTCGAGTTAAATTTATTAATATTTGTTATTTTACGATGATAATAATAATAATAATAATAATAATAATAATAATAATAAATAAAATGGTCGGGTAACGCGTTTGAGATTTATTATTATTATTATCAGTTTTGAATAGGACGCAAACGTTTGAAACTTGTTGGAAGTTTTTAGAATTCATTCCAGGTTTTGAATTCGATATCCCTACATCCGGTTGTGACGTGGCTACCGGTGTTCCCACGATGACCGGAAACGTTTCACAATCCCGTCGATTCTGGTTATTTCCGTTTCCGAATTTTCAATCGTTTGACTCTCGGGTATTTTCTTGACTTCGTAATCATGTCTCACTATACGACATCGTC
>NW_002987782.1:144228-149620 GCF_000006295.1 Pediculus humanus corporis | reverse complement strand
CCCGCTGTCGTAATCGGGGTTGGAATGTGGTCGTACCATTCCTTGGCTAGTCCATTCATTCCATATTCACGACAGATATTCCACAACTTATCTACATCAGCTTTTGGATGTAACGCACCATTCATGGTTAATATTTTCCTTGTCCTTCTGTCTGAGTGCGTGATTTCTTCTTTTGTCCAGTCTACGAGGCCAAAACTGTATTCTATTACAGGAACTGCTAATGTGCCGACGGCATTTATCTTATTTCTTCCATTCAGTTCCGACTGTAATATAAGCCTCAATCTTTTAAAATATTCTTTCTTCAATCGAGGTTTAATTTCCTTGTTGGCTATCCCAAAATTTTCTTCAATCCCTAGATATTTGTATGTTGATCCAGGGTCCAATTCTTTAATAAGTTCTTCTCCAGAGTCTTCAGTATTTTCCTTTTGTTTTAACTTTCCTCTGACAATATTAACTTTTGCACATTTTTCCAAACCAAATTTCATGTTGATGTCAGAGGAAAAAGTTTGTATCGTCCTTAACATTTTCTTTAGTTCTTCTTCGCTCTTCGCATATATCTTCAGGTCATCCATGTATAACATATGGGTGATTTTCCTGCCTCCTGGTACCAACTCATATCCTTGATCCTTGATATTAAGCTGTCTGGATAGAGGAATTAAAGACATGCAAAATAAAAGTGGCGACAATGAATCTCCCTGAAAAATTCCTCTTTTTATAAATATTTTTCTAGAAGAGTATTTTTGCACTTCCAGCTGGGTGCACCAATTTTTCATACTCTTCTCGCAGAACGTTGTAATGTTAGGGTCTACTTTATATATTTTCAATGCCTCAATAATCCATTCGTGAGGCACACTATCAAAGGCCTTTTGATAGTCAATCCATGCCATGCATAGATTCTTCCTCTTTTGTTTTGCACTGGCCATAATCAATTTATTTATTAATAATATCTCCTTGCGGCCATAAGACCCTTTTCTGCATCCATATTGTTCAGGAGGAAAAATGTTATTTTTTCTTAAATGCCCATAAATCTTTTCAGCAATAATAGCTGTTATTATTTTATACATTGTGGGCAAACAGGTAATTGGCCGAAAATCTTTCGGTTCCATAGCTCCTGATTTTTTTGGCAGCAAATACGTTTTTCCTGTGGTTATCCATTCTGGCATTTCTTGCCGTCCCATTATTAATTTATTTATGGATACCAGTAAATACTTATGGGTACTTGTAAAATTCTTAATCCAAAAATTTTGTACCCTATCTAATCCGGGACTTTTCCAGTTGGCCGTGTTTTTTAGGCATATTTCCAAATCTGCCATTATTATATCCGACATTGTTGAAGAAGCAATCCAGGCATGTGCTTCTTTTTCTTTATTCATCCATGTAGAATTCTTATTTAATGGATGAGATTTTCCCAAATATTTGACCAAAAGTCTGCCATTTTTTCTACATTTAAGGTGCTGGATCCATTTTGTATGTTCTGCTCTCTAATTGTTCTGTAAAATTTCTTTGGGTCCGATTCAAACAATTTATTTTGTCGCCAAAATTGCTCTCTCTTCTTATATCTCCTTATTCTCTGAGAATAGAGCAACACCTTTTGTTTTAAGGTTTCCAAGGTAAGTTCTGTATCTTCCTTGGTCTTCAATTTATAGGTCCTTTTAAGGTGATCCAGTTTCTTTATTGTCCTCTTCTTTAGGTTATTATCCTTCTTCATTTCGGATACCAGGGAGATATGTGATCTTATTCTTTTTATTTTTCCCTCTATTCTTTGTATCCATATTGGTGATGTTGACTTTTTTGTTTCCATTCCTTTATGACGAGCTTCTTTTCTTGGCCCAAGTATAATATCTGTGGCAACTACCCCCGCAGCATATATAATTTCATTAATTGTGGTTAAATTTATGTCTGCCACTTTTCCTAATACGTCTATGAGGGTGTTATCTATAAGACGTAAAACTTCAGTTGCCTTTTTATTTTTGTAAATTTTCCTTAATGGCTCCCTGTTTATTAATGGGCACATCTTTACTTTTTTTATCTCTTCAATTAGTTTCTCTTCGATGCTCTTCATTTCTGCATCAGTCAACAATTGCTCGTCAGTATCGGTTTCGTATCGGTTATTGTTATTAGACTCATTTAATTTTGTTATTATTGGTGCATTATCTCTTATAACATTACTGCACGAGGAGTCTACATTTTTCTTAATTTCTTCTAATTTATCATTTTCAATTTTTTGTGCTTTTATTATATATCTTCTCTGGGCAGCCAACTTCTTCGATGTCATGTTCTTCCTGCTGTTTGGGTTTCTTCCTCTCCAGACTTTAAAGGTGTCACTTTCCGATCCTGAACCAAATTTTTGGGAGGAAAAATAGCACCACATCCATCTTATTCGACGGGAACGAGTTATCTCCTTAGCTGCTGGGTTCCCCGGTGACGTACCTGGAACAGAAGCAGCGAAATTCACGTTCTCGTCGAGCTGACTCAGAACAGCCAAATTTTAATATGTTATTCCCATAGTTGATGCATGCTGAATGCTCTATGAAGAATTCCTTTCCTAACAACCCATCATAAGGAATATTTGTTTCTTGATTCAGAATATGAAATTTTGTGGGTATAACCTTACCATCAATTTCTAGAGGAATTATACAAGTACCGATTGTTTCCAATTGTGGTTGATTACGACTGATTCCCTGAATTTTGACTTTTTCTTCGGGATTGAATTTGGTTTCGGACGTCAACTTGCAAGCTTTTATCACACTTACGCTAGAACCAGTATCTAAGACGAGTTGCAATGACTTACCAAAATTCTTGGAGTTATTGGACCATACTTTAACACAGTTTAAATTATCATTAGTTACAAAGAATTTTGTATTTTTGACTCCTTTAGTGGTGGTCTTTACCATTGGGGACTGTTGTAATTTTAAATGAACACTTTTCTTCACTTTGTTTTTCATTTCTAAAATTTTGTTTTTCACGGAGCTCATTATTTTTCTTTCTTAATAAACATTCCTCTAAAAGGTGTCCAGATTTTTACAATACCTACATGTTTTTGGATTTTGAAGTAAAGATATAGTTTTTGAAACATCTGGTTTTGGTCTTACCTTCCATTCATGTGAATTAGGATTCCTACAATTACAGTTACAATATTTATTTTCTTTTGTCATTTTTAAAATTTTTTCTTCAGCAATGGCTGCTGAATATGCTGAGTTAATATTATCGAAATTTTTCCATCTCAGCATTTGAGATATTTTGGAATTTGAATGGAAAATAAAACGACCTAAAGTAATCTCATTAATATAATCGATTTTTATAGAGAGAGTTTTTTTATCCTTGGTATCTACCTTTAAGTTGGATATAATTCCACAGGATAAATTTTCTAACCTTTCGTAGAATTCTGTGATTGATTCATCCGATTCTTGTCTGCAATTTGTCAACTCTTCTATAAGTTGACTGTGGTGTTTCCTATCCTGATAGAGTTCTATTAATTTTGTCTTCACATCATCCCAATTGTCATAATTATACATGGAAATTTTTTCTCTGGCCTTTCCCGTGATTCTGGAGTAGATAAATCTAAAAAGAGGGTACTTATTCTCTTCAGAGGAGAGTTCAAGGGCATTATTACAATCGGAAATAAAAGCATCTAGTTGATTCCTTTCTCCCGAAAAGAGTCGACAGTAGAACAAGATTTGTTCTCGTTCTTACTTTGTTTGGTGGCTAAAGATGTCTGGAGCCTGGCATTCTCGCAGTGTAAGACTATTCCTTTTCTGTTGGCTAATTCCGGTCGTTTTTTTTGAATGGCATGATTTAAATTAGCCAATTGTCTAACCTGTGAATTTTTAGTCTGATTTCGTGGGCAGCAACAGCAGCTCAAATTAGACTATGCCTTTGTTCTGCCTAGAATCCACCAAACTGATAACGGTACCTTTTTCCTGATGAATGTTAGCCTTGGAAGTTGTTGGTGCCTGTTCGCCTTGTCTAGACCAGGATCTTTTCCTCAAAATGTTGTCATAGACAATCCATTTTTTACCTCCGGTGGCCATTCGCATTGTTGCATGTAAGAAGCATATCGCAAAAACCAAGTCGTCTCGATTGTTAATCATTTGTGCCGTCGGGATTGCTCTCCCTCTCTCTTCCTGTATCTTCTTATCCCCTGAGAGTAGAGCAACACTTTTTGTTTTAATATTTCTATGATATGTTTGATATGGTTTTTGACGATTTTCTGGGTCGACAATCCAAGAATGTTTGTTTCCTCTTCCTTTTATTGTACGTGAGGTTTTTCTTGGATGTCCGACGGGGATTTTCCCATTTTCCTTTCTTTTTTTTCTTCTCGAATCCAAAGTAGAGCCGCTTTGCATATCCTGTTCCCGTTCGAGCGTTCTACGAAATGTCTTTGGATTTGATTGAAAAAAATTTGTTTGTCGCGAACGGAAAATTTTTCTGGTTGGGGAGCCCAACAACGGATGACGAATTCTAAAAATAGCATCACCATCACCACCACCACATCGATATCGTCGTATGTTTTTCTCTAACGTTATTATTATTATTATCACTTCGATTACGTTTGATTGATTGTTTTTATTTTATACAACATATTCGGAAGATATTTTATGTCGGGTTTAAATTTTCAGAACGTGTAAAAAAAAAAAAAAAATTTTTTTAAATATTTGTTTTTAAATTTTTGGCGGGATTTTTAAAATAAAAAAAATTTTTTTTTTTCAAATCTTTATTTTATTTTTTTCTATTATTTTCTTTTCTTTTCTTTTCTATATTTACTTGTGTTTTGTTTTTATAGGAAATGAGAGAGAGAGAGAGAGAGAGAAGGATAAAGGAGAGGAAAAAACAATGATTATATTGTTTAAACGATTTGTTTTTTTTTTAGTCCATTTCCGGCCCGACGGAAATGAACTCGGTCAATATTTATTTATTCTATGGGTATTATCTTTCTCTCTCTCTTTGCGTCTCTCTCTCTCTCTCTTTCTCTGTATTAGTTTTTCCAATCTTTAAAAATTTTCTTTTTTGTTTTTTTGTTTTTTTTTTTTATCTCGGCCCGACCGAAATTCAGGTATACAATTAAAAAAGGAAAATTATCATCATCGTGATCATGATCATCATCATTATCATCATCGTAATCATAATCATAATAATAATAATCATCATTATTGTCGTCAAAGTCGTTATCTATCGTCTTCGTCATTAAGTATTTTATTTTAGGACGTGAGTTTTGTCCGTTCGTGACCTTTTATGAAAATATTTCAGGTTTTTTTCTTCTTTTTTTTTTTTTTTTTTTAAACAAAACAACAATAATATAAATAATAATGATAATAATAATAATAATATTTAAATAAAACGATAATAAACCGTTAATATTTATTTTTTTAAATGTTGCCAAAAAAACAAAAAA
>NW_002987782.1:64161-144208 GCF_000006295.1 Pediculus humanus corporis | reverse complement strand
TTTGAATTCGATATCCCTACATCCGGTTGTGACGTGGCTACCGGTTTCCCACGATGACCGGAAACGTTTCACAATCCCGTCGATTCTGGTTATTTCCGTTTCCGAATTTTCAATCGTTTGACTCTCGGGTATTTTCTTGACTTCGTAATCATGTCTCACTATACGACATCGTCGTCTGTTGCATGCAATTCGATGGTGTTTGTTTGTTTGTTTGTTTGTTTTAATCGTACAAAACTGCCCACGTGCACGCACGGACTTGCTACCCGGGTAGATCTTTCAATCATCATTATTATTATTATATTTAACCGTTTTTCAAACGCGTCGATTACATCCGAACGATTACAATATACACACACATATTTATCTTTTTTATAAACAAATCCCGACACGTGTAGTCTCACGTGATGTTTTTCAACCCACGTCATAATGATAATAAATGATAGTTTTTACGAAACGACTTAATCGCGAACCCTTTTATCGCGTAAAAAAATAAAAAAAAAAAATTTTAATATACGTAACTAATAAATTTTCAATTTTTAATAATAATTATACATTTTCTCTCTTTCTCTTTCTCTCTCTCTGTCTCTGTTTTTCTTTTTTAATAAATAAATAAAGTAAATTAATAAAAACATAATGATAAATTTACCAAGGGGGAAAGGGGAGAAGGGGGTAGTAGTAGTAATCAATCCCATTAATTTTTTAATTAACTCGATTATTTACGTTCGATCGAAACGACTTCTTTACTTTTAATTTTTTTTTTTTTTTTTTTTTTTTTTTTTTGCTCGCCTTATTAAAATTTTAAATAATAATAATAATGATGATGATGATGGGAACGACGACCGTATTAATAATAATAATGATCACGTGGTTTTAATTTAAAAGTAAAAAAAAAAAAAAAAGTTATTTTTTTTTATAATTAAACTTTACTCTACGCTCGAGTTATTTATTTATAAAATAAAATAAAATAAAAATTGATTAATGTATCGTTGCGGTTGTTGTTGTGGTTGTTGTTGTTGTTGTTTGTCGTCGTCGTTAAAAATTAAAAAAAAAATTTTTTTTAATATCATTGAAACTAGGGGAAAACGTGAAAAGAAAAAAATTGACATCGTTGAAAATTATTTAAAAATGGCGATTGGAAATTTGCGATTTTTTTTTCTTTTTTATTTAAATATATTTTTCGTACGATGAATGAATGAATGAATTATTTCATTCCTTTTTTAAATCGAGTCGGCATTCGTTATAAGCGGGAATTTTTTTTTTTTAAAAAGAAAATCGTATAAAGAAACCGACGTGTAAAAACGATCAAATCAATTATTGACAATTTTATTGTTTAGAAAAAAAAAAAAAAAAAATTTTTTTTTTTCTTTTTTAAATTGTCGATTGATTGATTGACCTTTTGTATGACCTTTTGTCATTGGCAATTTGCAATTTCGATTTGAATTTTTTTAAAAAAAGACGCCTTAATAAAATATTATCGTTGAAATTTTTTTTACCCTTTTTACGCACGTTTTTACAAAGAAAATAATAATAATAATAATAATAATAATAATTGTTAACGAATTTTCAAATCCCCGCTCATGTTCGTTATCATCATCATCATCACCATCACCATCACCATCGTCGTCGTCGTCATCATCACCACCTCCACAATAATCATCATCATCATCCTTTCCACTACAATCATCATCATCATCATCATTCCTTCCACCATTACAGCCAACATCATCATCATCATCATCGTCACCACCTCCACAATCAACTTCGTAATCATCATCATCATTATCATTCACTTTACCACCAACACACTTATCATCATCATTACTATGGTAATTTTTCTTTTTTTTTTTTACACGACGGTTTAAATCAAACGATTTTAAAGAATTTATCAATCGATTAATCGAAACGTCGATGATGATGATGATTGATTGATAATGTTCATTATATTTACGTCGGTGTTAGTATAGTAATAATAATAATCACGTGATGACAATAGATAAGGAAAAAAAAGAACGATTTATCTTAATGGAATGTTAATGATGACGACAGAAGGCGTAAAGATTAAATCACATAATAATATTAATAAAAATAAAAAAATGTAACAACAAACAAACAAACGATTAATAAAAACACAACAAACGGCAAATGTTAAAAAATTGACAAATTAATGCGTGGGTGGGTGACATTAATGAGAGAAACGCGGACGTTCGTTTTAAAACGTTCAAACGCACGCGTTAATGACGGTTGGAAATGGTTATGGGGGTGAAGAGGGGGGGGTGAAAGGTTATTCTTATCCAATCGAAAGGTTATTTACCATTTCACTCGTTCATAAACAAATCACACGACCTAGAGGTCGGAAATTTTTTTTTTTCAACCTCTCTCTCTCTCTTTTCTTTATTATTCGCACGTACACTCTCTCTCTCCCTCTCTCTCTCTCTCTCTCTCACAGGAAATTAATTCATCAATCGTACTGCACAAACTTATTTGCGGTGTTCGTGTACCTTTTGTTTGTTGTTTTATAAAATTTTTTTTTTTGTGCAACCGTCGATTGAGAAACAATCTCAATTATTTTTTCAAAGGAAAAAAAGGAAAATGAATTGCCAAAGGAAAAAAGGAAAAAGAAATTACCAATGGAAAAAATGAAAAAAAAATTTTTTTTGTGTAAAAATCGATTAAAGAAATATTGTAAAAAAAATATATATATATGTGTACGTATAACCGAAAACGTTTTTCGGTCACGTGATTTCACGCTCGCTGGAACGAGCGGAAAAAAAAAGAAAAAAGTAATGATGATAATAATAATAATGAATTACACGTTTATCAATTTTCACTTTGACTATTCGTAATTTAATAAAAAATTATTATTGTTATCGACAAATTATTAACTTTTACTGGAGAGAAAAACCGGAAATGGATAATTTTTCTTTACGAAAATATTTTTATACTTAGCCCACGTGTTATTTACCGTGGAATTTTTTTTTTTTTTATTATGTCACCGTCGGAAGTTTGTTCTTTTCCTACTCGTACCTGATTCCAGGATTGGAAATCGTTAAAAAAAGAAAAAGTTTGGAAAATTAAAAATTTTTCTTTTAAACGGAAAAAACACGCAGGAAGGGAAATATTGCTGGAAGGAAAATTCCAGCGGATAACAACATCGACATCGGATTCGGATTTTTTTTTTGATTTTCCCGGCGGGAGGAAAAATTTACGTACAAAAAGTTTCAAAACGTTCCAAAGGATTTAATTTCACCCGATGATGACGTCATTTCCGGAAAACGTTTAAAATTCAAATTACTGGATCGATACCGAGTTTACTTGAGTTACTGGAGTTATTGGATACATCGATTGCTGGAACGTATGGATACTGAGAGGGAAACAATCGCGATAATGATAATAATAAATTTCCATAATCATTTATTTCAATGATGATGATGATAATAATAATTATAATAACGATGAAATAAATTCAGCGTTTAATATTTCAAAGTTGAGTTATCGATTTAATTGAACGCGCGCGTTTAATTACCGTTTAATTTTTTTTTTTTTAACCGAATGAAATATCGTTCATGTTCGTACGCATGCGTTATTTTATCGTACCGGAAATACGCGGCGTAAAATTTAAACAAAAAAAAATAAATCAAAAATGGAATCGCATTAATTTTCATGAGGGGAGGAAAAAAAAATTTTTTTTTTTTTTTTCGTTTCCAAAACGTTTCTCTCTGTTTTATTACGTCATATATTACGATGATGATGATGATGATGATTATTATTATTATTATTATTATTATTATTATTATTATTTGAAAGGGTTTTGAATGAATGGATGAATTTTTAATTAAAATCATTCGGAAATTATTTACAGCTGCTGCTGCTGAAGAAGAAACAAAAAATTTTCCTTTTTTTTTTTGGTTTTTCGTTTTAAATTTTAATGATGATAATAATAATAATTGGTAAATCAAAAAGTCGAAGACTGGAGAAAGAAAAAAATTTTTTTTTACATAGAGTCCAGTCGATCGATGATCGGCGAGTTTTTCCAGTTTTTGACATTTATAACCTTCAAAATTAAAAAAAAAAAAAAAAAAAAATTTTTTTAACGAACGAATTCGAATTTAAATTTAATTAAGATTTAAAATTTAAATTTTTCTTTTTTTTTAATTAACGCCCTATTTTTATTTATTTTTATTGATTTTATAAATTAAAACAAGATGATAATAATAATGATAATAATGATGATGATGATAAAAAGAAAAAATAATTAATTTAATTAATTTTTTTTTTTTTGTTTTTCCCCATCGGGAATAAAATTCCTGTAGGTTTTTTTTTCGATTTGATGATAATAATAATGATGATAAAGGTGTAAGAAAGGGATCGAGAAAAAGGAGGGGAGGGGGAGGGGAGGGAAAACGTCTAAATTCCGGTTTAAAATAAAAAAAATTCGAATTTGTTAGTGTTTTTTTATGTTGAAGCTATGAAGGTTTTAAAACAAAATCGTTTTGATTTATCATGTTGGTACAAGTTGATACCCGTCGGTACCCTCAGGGTATCCCCTGACGATACCCTGAGGGATCTTTAACAAATATTCAAATTTGAGTACAAAAAAAACGTTCGAACGTATCGTCGTGTGTGAATTTTTTTTATTATTTGTTTAATTTTTATTATTACGTTTATAATTGAATTTCGAGTTCGAGTTCGACTTTTTTCCATTTCCGGATTTTCGAGTGTTGTAACCGTTTGCGTTTTATGTTTTTTTTTTTTTTTTTTTTGTTATTAATTACGCATTTTGTCTAGGTTAACCATAACGTATTTACGTAACGTGCGTAACGAGTTTTTTTTTTTTTTATTTTCTTTGATTTTTTCTCAAATTTTTTTTTTATCTCATCATTATTATTATTATTATTATTATTATTATTATTATTATTATTATTATTATTATTATTATTATTATTATTAATATTTATTTCGAACGGTTTTTTTTTGATTTTGAAAAAATTAAACTTTCACCGACATTAGTAAAAAAAAAAAAAAAACTTTTTATTTCTTTGCGAATTTCGCTTCGAATTTATATTTTCTTTCGATTTTGTTTTTAATAATAATAATAATGATGATGATGATGATGATGATGATGATGATGATGATGATGATGATGAATAAATGAGAAAAGTTTTTTGTTAGTTAGGATGAGGGAAAAATGAAGACTTAATAAAAAAAAGAAAAAAAAAAAGAAAAGGGGGTTTTATTCACGTAAAAATTAATGAACGTAATTATGTTGATTATTTATGCCAGGTTTATTGAAAAGGAAGTAATTAGTTATATAGTCTCTAATTATAGACTAATTTGAGTTTAGCCAGGTAACCACAATAATTTGTGTTTATGAATTTCTTTTTTCTTCTCTTTTTCTTTTCGTTATCGTGGTTTTAGACGGCAGCAATAAAAAGAAAAAATTTTTTTTTTTGTTCGTTAGGTCTCTCTCTCTGTCATCTATGCTTTTTCTCCTCTACAGTTTCTCTCTATCTGTCCTATCTGTCCTTTTCCTTTTTTAACGTTTCTCTCCCTCTCTCTCTCCCCTGTCCTTTTCCTCCTTTAACGTTTCTCTCCCTCTCCCCTGTTCTTCTTTTCCTTTAACTTCTCTCCTTCTCTCTTATCCATTCATTTTCTTCTCTAACATCTCTCTCTCTTATCTGTCCTTTTTCTTGTTTAACGTCTCTCTTAATCTCCTCTTTTCTTCCTATTCTCGCTGTCTTTCCCTCTCTCTTTCTGCTATCTATACTTTTTTTCCTCTTTCTCTTTCACGCTTTCTCTTTCTTATTTCTTCTCGCTTTTTTCTTTTTCAACGTTTCTTTCTCATTGTTTCTCTCTTTTTTCTTCCTATTTTCGCTGAATGTTCCTTTCTCTCTCTCTCTCTCTCTCTTTCTCCTGTTCTTTCAATCCTCAAATTTTTCTATTTTTTTTATTTTTCTCCCATCACACCTATTTCATACTGTTCTTTTTCTCTACCAACATCTCTCCCTCTCTTTACTCTTTTTTTCTCATTTGTTTTTCCTATTTTTCAGCTTTTCATTCGCTCTGTTTCTCTTACTTGCTAACATTTTTCTTCAACATCAACTTTTCCTGTTTTTTTTTTTTTTTCTCTTTAAAACCTCCTTTTTCTCTTTCTTTCTATCTCTCTTTTTGAATTTTTTTTAAATCGAGTTACGAGGGGAAACTTAATAAAACGCACGTACATAACATTAAAAATAATTAATTTAAAAAATAAAATTCGTATTATTGGATTAACAAAATCAAACGTGAATTTTTTCCCTACCAAAAAAAAAAAAAAAAAAAAAAAAAAAAAAAAAAATTGGTTTGAATGAAGTGGAAGAAGAAGAAGAAGAAGAAAATTATTAACGTGTGTGGTCTATTATTTTAAAATTTTTTTATAAAAAAATACTCGGTCAACGTTTGTTTGTTTGCTTGTTTGTTTGTTCATCAACTTTTTTTATTTTTCGGTAAAAAGTCACACGGACAAACAAACAAAATGACAACAAACAATAACCTAAAATCTTATTATTATTATTATTATTATTATTATTATTATTATTATTATCACTATTTAATTTTTCATTTGTTACGTTTCATTTCCGTTTTGCCGTATATAATGAAAAACAAATCGTTTTAAAAAAAATTGATTCCACGTTTTTATTTTTATTTTTTTTATTTTTCGTAATTAAATTTTTAATAAGTTCATTTCATAAATAATAATAATAATAATAATAATAATAATACGATCTGGATAATAATTCGCGTTACGTTAATTAACGCAATCATTTTTATCGGAACGTCGTGGCATTAAAAAAAAAAAAAAATCGGTTGAGTTTTCCCGTAAAAAAAAAAAAAAAATTAATTTTAATTAATAAAAAAAAATTAATTTTATAAATTATGAGTTTAAATTTTAATAAGTTATGTTATTTATTTAATTTTATTTATTATTATTATTATTACTTTTATTTATTAATGACACGATTCGAAACCGTCGGGATTTTCCACTTTCTTTTTAACGTATCACGTGAATTTTTTAAATCTTAGATTTTTTTTTTTTTTGGAATTCATTATCCATCGTTTAAACTGATTAGAAAAAAAAAACGATGGATGACGTAGATAATACGTTTTGATGACGTAGATAACGAGGATGACGTATGCGTGCGTGTGCGTGCCTGTGTTTGCCTGTTTGTTTGTTTTTAAATTGTGTCGAGAATAATGAATGTCAAAGATCGTAATTAAAAAATAACAAAAAAAAATCAAATGTCAAAATGTTACAATTATTATTATTATTGTTATTATTTTTCGGTTTATCCAGCAACCGGATTATTATCCAGCGGTTAATTTATCCGTTTAAACCTGACATTTTGACAGAAAATTTAAAAAAAAAAAAAAAAAAAGAAAAAGAAAACAAAACGCAAATGATTGTTATTATTAAACGGATTATTTTATTCTGGAGAAATTTGTATTTTGATAATGTGAGAGAGAGAGAGAGAGAGAAAATTGGGAGAGACAGAGAGAAATAGAGAAAGGTAGATAGACAGAGAAAGAGAGAAAAATCTAGAGATACAAGAGCTAGAAAAATAGAGAGAGAGAGAGAAAACTGGATAATTTTTGTAATTGTTTAAAATCGGTGTGATTCGTACACCTCTCGTTTGCTCTCACATTCATGCACGCACGCACGCACACGCACACGCACCCATATGGTCAACGTATAATTTTTTTAACGATTCATTTTTATAGCGCTATAAATTTAAATAAATATTATTATTATTATTTTTTCCGAAAATAAAAATAATAAAAAATCCGGTAAAGAAAAAAACTGTTGTTGTTGTTATCTTTATCATCATCATCATCATCATTATTATCATTTTCATCATTATTAATATTATTATTATTATTATCATTATCATTATTATTATTATTACTTTCATGCACGAATTTATTTAACCATTAATTAAAAGAAAAAAAAAAGAACTGCTTCCGGTATAATTTACTCGATTTTTTTTTTAAGTATTTTATCCTTCGGGTGATTTTTCGGTTTTTTTTTTTTCATAAAAATTTCAATGAAAGAAAAAAAAATATGTATATTTATTATTATTATTATTATTATTATTATTATTATTATTATTATTACCTTTTGGTCGTAAAAGCGACAAACGACGGTACGTGAACAAACGACAAACGCTCTTTGTCGTAAGGAAAATTAAAATAAAAATAAAAAAAATCGTTTGTTGGTTTTTTTCTTTTTTTTTTTTCTCAAAAAATTTATTCGATATTATTATTATTATCATCATCATCATCATCATCATCATTATTATTATTAGTATTAAGATTATTATCGCGGGTCGTAAATGGAATAACAGGTTCCGAAAATCGATCGATTCCAGGGATTGGTTGATTCCAAAAAAAAAGAAATGACTTTTCAAATATTTTTGACGTGTATTTACATCATCCAAAAAATTTTGTGCAAATAATAAACGAGTTGTATGAAATTCTCTGGAATTGTCTGGAAAAAAATTTCCGAGAAAATTCTGAAAATTGTCTCTCTTATTTATCCCGTGGAATACTCTCCAGGAATGTTATCAGACCGGAGAGTCCAATCGAGGAATAAAATGAACTCTGGCAAACTATTATTATTTCGAAATCGGGGAAGGGAGGGGGAGAGAGGTGGGAAAATCTACGAAGAAAAAATATCGATCGATTTATCGTTATTAATAATAATAATAATAGTGAACGAATTACGGCCCTGAATTTTTTTTAAAATTTAAAAAAAAAGAAAAAAATAATAATTTATTCGTTACGGTCCTGATTTATTCGCATATAAAACAAATCTACTATACTACCGTGCCATCGTAAAACGTTTTAAATATTATCATTATTATTATTATTATTATCATTATTATTATTATTAATAAAAATATGATTTTAAACACTGTTGCCAAACTTACGAAAAAGAAAATTTTTTTTTTCTTCTTTTTTTTTTTTTATGGAAAAATCCTGGAAGGTTTCGTGTGCGAGAGGGAGAGAGAGGGAAAGAGAGAGAGAAGCAGATAAGTTTAACATGGCGTGTGCGTGTGCGTGCGTGCGTGCGCATGCGTGCGTGTGTGCGTTCGTGTCCGTGTAATTTTTTTCTTTTTTTTTTCTTTTTTCCATTCATAAAATCAACTAATTGTTTTTTCCATTATCATTAAAAAAAATTAATAATAATAATGATGATGATGATGATAATAATAATAATAATAATAATAATAATAATAATAATAATAATAATAATAATAATAGAAATAATAGTGATAATAATAATAATTAAATTCATACTTTAAACTTTATGACTTTCCATGAAAAATTATCATTAATAATAAATTTTTAATAAGTTATTAACTTTTTTTTTTTTTGTATTTTTTTTTTAATTAACGTAAGTCGAAACGTACACCATAAATTATTTATTTATTGTTTAATAAATCAAATCAAATTTAAAAAAAAAAAAAAAAACGAATTTGTTTTTTAAATTTCGTTTTATGTCAATCAATCAAAAATTATTATTAATAATAATAATAATAATAAATATTTACGCCGCGAATCATAAGTAGTACTTAGTACGAATGAATGAATGAATGATTGATTGAATGAATCAATGTTTTCGATGAATTCAAGGAACGAATGAATTAAAAAAAAAAAAAAATTTTTTTTGTTTTTTCTTCTTCGAACTTCGTAACATTAATTACGAATGGGATTTCGACCTGAAAAGGTCAAAAACCTAAAAAATTTCTAAATGATAATAATAATAATAATAATAATAATAATAATAATAATAATATTAATATTAATAATAATAATAATAATAATAACAATAATAATAATAATAATAATTTTGTTGATGATGATCATGATGAAGGTGGTAGGAATGATGATGATGGTGAAGGTACATCGTGGCTGAGGTGGCTGTAGTGGTTGTGGTAGTGACGCTGATGATGATGGTGGGGATGATGATAGTGATGATGATGACGGTGGTGGCTATGGTGGTGGTAGGGATGATGAGGATGACGATAAATTTATTTATTAGAACCGAAGAATAATTTATTAATTTTTTATTTAAAATAATCAAAAAAAAAAAAAAACTTAAGTAAAATTATTACTATTATTATTAATTATTATTATTATTATTATTATTATTATTATTATTATTATTATTATTATTATTATTATTATTATTATTATTATTATTATTGTTTTTCGCATGGATGGTAATTTATTAAACAAAGAAAAAAATAAAATAAGTTTTTTTTTTTAATAAATTATAAATAATAATAAATCGTTCGATATCGTTTTTAAATAAACAAAAGGAAATAGTTGGTTGTAATTATTATTATTAAAATTATTATTATTATTATTATTATTATTATTATTATTATTATTATTATTATTTATTTTCCGTCGTGGTAAAAGAAAAATGGAAAAAAAAATTTTTTTTTTAATTATAATAAAAAATTAATTATATAATGATTAATAATAATAATAAATTAAAATTTTATTATTTAAACAAACGAAGGAAATGTGTAAAGTTATACTGGAAATTAATTTTTTTTTTTTACATGTTTGCCAACTTTCGAATGTTGGAAAATTATACATTAGAGAGAGAGAAAGAAAAGTCGAACTCGTTTTTACCTTTTTTTTTTTTTTTAATAAAAAAAAAATTTTCTTCGTTGGAAAAATAAAAAAAAAATCGGGTTTGTTCGATTGAAAAGAATTTACGGGGGGGGAGGGGAAAGAGAAAAACCGGATGTGTCCCACTTACCATAAGGAGGGAATAGAGGGAAAGGAGGAGAGTGGGAGGATGCTTGATTCCTGTATCACGTGGTTTTATTAAGAAAACATTTTTTTTTTTTTGTTTCTCTGGGTTGTTAAAACAAACAAAAATTATCATCATCATCATTAATAATTTTCCGCCCTTTTTCAAAAACGGAATCGATTGAAAATTAATAGTAATAATAATAATTTGATGACGTCATTTTAATAAAAAATCATTCGGAATTTTCTCATAGTCGATTGAAACAAAAAAAAAAAAAAAAAGAAAAAAAAATTCGGAGTAATAATAAAAATAATAATCGTCATTACCTTCGCGATCGTGATCGTGATCTTCATCATCATCATCATCATCATTATTATTATTATTATTATCGTTTTACTTAAAAAAAAAATTTAAAATATTTATAAACGAGTATGACAAAAAAGAAGAAAGAGAGAATAAAAAGAATTTTTTTTTTTTTTCTTAATAAACGTAACCGGAAGTTGTTGATAATTCACATCATCGAATTCTTTTTATAATAATAATAATAATAATAATGATAATAAATACGAGAAGAAGACGTAGTATATTGAAAAAATTTAATAAAAATATATATATATATATACTTTAGAGAACTGAGAGTTAAGTGTGTTAAACATTAAGTAGGGCAAACGAATAGTCCACTTGAATTCTTCTGCTAAACTCGGTGTCGTTGGCCTCTATGTCTGCCCGTCGTGAGAGATAGAGAGAGAGAGAGAGAGCGAGGGGGCACCTCTCCTCGTCCACCTGTGCCACAAGACTTGAAGTGATGGGGAGAAAGAGAGAGAGAGAGAGAAAGAGAGAGAGAACCAGACACCACACACACTAGTCAACGTATCGGTGATGAACTGCTTTAGCCATGTGAATAACAAGAAGAAGAAGAAGAAGAATAAGAATTGTCGTCGCGCATAACAACCAACACATATTTATACGTTAACGAGTGAATATTTTCTTTTTTTTCTTTTTTTTTTTACCGTGTGTTGTTTGTCGTTTGTTGTCGTTTGTTTGTTTGTTTTTTTTGTGTGTTTTTGTCTTCGTCTTCGTGTCGTCGTCGTCGAATCAATTCAAAAACCGGTAAATAAATTTAAAAAAAAAAAAAAAAAATTTTCTTTTTTTTTGCACGTTAAAAAAAAATTTTTCGGATTAAAATATAAATTCGATATTTATCGTGGTGGTAGAAAAATCCGCGGTCAAGGTTAACCGTCACCATGATCACGCTGATGATGATGATGGTCACGATGATGATGACCGATGTTCTTATTAAATTTTATCATTTTACACGTAATTTTTCTTTTCTTTTTTTTTTTTTTAATTATAAATAAATAAAAAAAACGATATCTTTTTTTCCATCATCATCATCATCATCATCATTATTATTATTAATATTATTATTAGTATTATTATTATTATCATTATTAGTTTTTTTTTATTCGCGACATTAATACACACCATCCGGGTTTTTAAAAACATATGATGATGTTTGACCTTTTTTTCTTTTTTTTTTTTTTTTTTTAACCGTAATAATAATAATAATAACAACGATAAAAATCTTTTAACGGTGTAAGGAGTAAAAGTTTACAAAGTGGAAGAAGAAGATGAATCACACATATTAATCCCACGTTTCGATAATAAAAAAAAAAAACAATTCGAATTATTTCCGTTTTGGAAAAAGAAAGAATTTCCGGTTTTCTTTTTTTTTCCGGGGGAAATAATTTTAAAGGGATAATTCAATCGTGTAATTAGATTTTATTTTATTTATTTTTAACACCACTTTCGAGAGAGAGAGAGAGAGAGAGAAAGAAAAAGAAATTCATTCATTTAAAATTTAAAAAAAAAAAAAAATGGTAAAAGCAGCGTGCGCGAGTCAAAGTCCATTCGAGAGTAAATGATGTAGCGGTACGTCACCTGAAAAAAAAAAAAAAAATACCTTGTTAAACCTGACTTTTAAAAACTGGGTAGTTTCGTCTGCTAGCATAAGGAAGGAAGGAAGGATGGTAGGAAGGTAGGCAGGTAGGCAAGCAGGCACACACACACACACACCGACCGATCCATGATTTTTTCTTTTTTTTTTTTTCGACCATTCACGAGCACTAATGCCAACTCGTCGGAACCGGCTCTCGTATTTACCTTCGGTTAAGAAAAAAAAAAAAATTTTTTTTCTTTTTTATCGTTGTTAACGTGTTTTATTATTATTATTATTATTATCATTATTATTATTATCATTATTTGCAAAATCGTATTGTGAATTTTTCTTTTTTTTTCTGTTACAGACTCGATGGAAAAAAAATTATAAAGAAAAAAACGGAAAAGGGAAAGAAAAAAAAGTGATCGGATTTTCGGATTTTCGTATCGGTAATCAATCGGTATCGATCGTTGTGACGTCACATTAAAAAATTATTATTATTATTATTTCGTTTGTTTCGGTTTAAAAAAAAAAGAAAAAGAGAAAAAAAAATGTTTTTGTGTTTTTTGTTTTTATATTTGTTTTTGTGAAAACTTATTTTGTTTAATTGTTCGCGTTTGTTTGTCGTTTGTTGTTGTGGTGCGATCGGAAACGTTTCGATTAGTATTATTATTATTATTAATAATTTTTTCTTTTTTTTTTGTTCGTTTGTTTGTTTGTTCGGAATGATGAAGAATCGACGAAGAAATTATTATAATCGGGACAATTAAATGAGGATATTTAAATAAAAGTCGTTTAATTATCATCATCATCATCATCATCGTCATCATCGACAACACCTGTTGGCAAAAGGTAATTTATTAATATTATTATTATCATCATCATAATCGAAATCATTTTTCATTTCCTATCATCATCATCGTAATCATTTATCGATACGAAATCGGTTTAATAAAATTTTTTTTTCTTATTTTTTAATATTAATGATGATGATGATCATCATCGTCGTCGTTGTCGTCGTCGTCGCCGCCATTTTTTCTTAAGTTTTTTCGAGAAAAAAAAAAATTTTTTTTTTACCGGATTTGGTTGTTTATTAATTATGCAAGTTAATTCTTTTTTTTTTACCGTCGTACAAACGCGACGACGACGACGACGACGAAGATGAAAAAGAAGAAGAAGAAAAAACAAATTTCAAGTTTTGTCGGTTGTCGGTTGTTGTTGTTTTTTTTTAACTGGAATTTTTTATTTATTAACCGATGCCGCCACTACCACCACTACCACCGCCATCATCATCATCATCATTACCAATACGTTTTACACCGTTTTACCTAATAAAGGTATTAAGTTGTTGTTGTTGTTGTTGTTGAATCGGTTAACTTCCAACATGTCCATTTCGATTTTTTTTTTTTATTAATCTGATAAATTTTTAATATAAAAAAAGAATAAAAGAAACGACCGTTGAAAAAAAAAAAAATTTACGATCCATTCAAAAAAAAAAAAAAAAAAACGAAAACGCTGGAGAAAAAATAATAATAATAATAATAATATAAGTCATTATTATTATATACGATTGGAATAATAATCGAAACGATAATTCGTAACAACAACAACAACTTTTCGATAAAAAACCGATGATGATGATGATGATGATGATGACGTGAATTTTAGAAAGAAATAAAAAAAAAAAAAAATGGCGGATTTTATTTATTATTACGTTCGAAAAAAAGAGAAAGAAAAAGAAAGAAAAAACATGGCGTACGTGTTAAATTTTATTATTATTATTATTAATTTAAAAGAAAAAAAAAGAAAAAAACTCGATTCGGTTTTAAAAAAAAAAAGAAAAAAGGAAAAAATTTTCTAACGCCACGTTTAATTTTTTAAAAATGTGCGCGCGATTTTCCGCCGGAAAATTTTGTTTCATTATCATCATCATCATTAGTTTTTCCTTTTTTTCTCCATTTTATTCGATGGATAAAGTTTTGAAATTAAGTTAAAAAAGAAAAACCGTTGCCTTTTTTTTTGTTCGTTGGATTTTGTTTGTGGCATTGTAAGGTCTTTAAAAGCCGCAGGAATTTAAGAACAAACCTAAAAGAGAGAGAGGGGGAAGGAGAGAGATAGAGAGAGGGGAAAAAATGTTTTAATTTGGGGTTTACATTATTTTTTAATGTCTGACGTCACTCGTTGTTCGATCGAAAGAAACAAACAAAAAAAATTATATATGTATGTGTACAAACATGATTTTGTTTTTTATTCTAACGATTTTTTAAAACAAAAAACGTTCGCGAACGTTAAGATATCGATTTTTGATTTTTTAACGGTTTTTTTTTTTAAATTTTACACACATGTATATATCGCATAACGAGGAAACAAACACTCGCACTCACTTTTTTTTTTTTTTAAACATATAAATAACGGTTATTTCGATACGGTTCACGTGTGAATACGTGCATATTATAACTTTCCATATAATCTATAGATTTACTTTTTTTTTAAATAAATATTTATCTGCTTCCACGACGCGAAATTTTTTTTGTTTGATTTTTCATTTTAACGAAGTAAAAAAAAATGGGGTAAAAATGTTTTTTTTTTTTTAAACGTACGTACGAATGTTGCGAATGCGTCTGCGATTTTCTTTTTTTCTTCTGCTTCCACGTTGTGTTTTTTTTTTTTTTTTTTACTTTCCACTTCGCACACTTGAAAATTATTGTAATGTAATCAATCGTGACGATAATTAACTTTTTACCGTCGATAATTTACTTAACTATTTACCATAATTGACCTTAAAATTAAAAAAAAAAGTAATTTTTTTTTTTTTTTAACCCAAATGATGATAATAATGATGATGATGATGATTATTGAAACGTTCGTGTAATTTAAAAAAAAAAAAAAAAAAAATCATGCACGTAATTTTTCAACGTGTACGCAGATACAAGAGAAAAAAAAAAAAATTCGCATTTACAATTTTTTAATGGCGTTATTCTTTTTCTTCTTCTTCTATTATTATTATTATTATATTACCACTCTTTAATAATTACTTCCACGCATTTTTTTTTTTTTGTCTTTGGTATTATTTACGAAATAATAATGATAACTATATCTCTATTTATTAACATTATTATTATTATTTTAAAGTATATTATAAAAATGATACTTATTATTATTAATTTATCTCCCGTTTGAAAAAAAATTTTATTATTTGATTTGTGACGTCACTCACTGCCACCGTCATCATTATTATCATCGTTTAGTATTTAATTTAATTTTTTTTATTTAAATAAAAAGGAAATAATAAAATTAATTAAATAATTAATAATGTTGATTGCGGCTCGTAAGTTAAACACAACGAGGACCACCATAGTTTAGCAAATCGTTGTTTGCAATGTTGCAAAATTTACGTTTAAAACCGACCACGATCCCGGGAAGGGGGGGAAGAAACGGAAACGTGGAACTTGTCGTCGTTGTCGTAGCCGCCATTGTCGTCGCGTAAATTTGTTTTTCTTTCTTTTTCTTTTCCTCGTCATCGATGGATGGATGGATGGATGGAAAATTTTTAAAAATGTATGTATGTGATGATCGCGAACAGGGGAGGGGGGGCGGCGGGGGGAAACGAGTGTTCGGTGTATATTTTATTGTCACGGTGTATTAATTATCAAGTTCACGGCGAACGCTCAATAACGAACCAGGTGAGCCGTGGTTTTTTTTTTTTTTTTTTTATTCGTCAGGCATTGTCGGTCAATCAAAAACTCGTTAATTTTTTTTTTCCTTTTTTTTTCATTCTTAAAAGATTGATTTGAACTAATGATTAATATGGGTTACGAGTGTGTTTTATTAAAAAAAAAAAAAAAAAAAAAGAAAAACGACTAAACGTCATCGAACGTCGACTCCGACGATTTATACATACGCGTGTATATACATATAATAAAACGATGCCTGGTGTTTCGCTTTCGCGTTGGCGTGTGCCGTGCGTGTGTGCACACACGCACGCTCACGCATGCATATATACGTATGGTCAAACTTTAAAATTTTAATTGCAAATTGACCTGGAATTATTTTTTTTGAATTTTTATTATAATTAAAGAATTTTAAAAGATTTCCCGGGTGTAAAAAAAAAAATTATTTAACTTGTTTTTTTTTGCATTGTAAATCCTATTATTATTATTATTATCGCGGAAGTATATGCCGATGTTCAGTGATACCAACTATAGCACATATATATTTACCCACCTTGTCAAATAAGCTACGTAATTGAATTTTTAAACCGTAAAAAAAAAGGAAAATTTTTTTTTGTTTATGAGATCGTATGAGTTATCCAGAGTTTCCAGGTTCCAAAATTTTATTTGATTTTCTGGATACCCGAATCCTGGTGCGATTTTTCGTTTTAAATTTTTTTTTTAGAAAACGTGGATTCCGCGGTGTTGCCACGATGATCGGATGAATCATGATTTTGCTTTATTGGTCGTAAGGAAATGTTTCGAATTTCCTGTCGTAACCTGTTTGTACATTCCCAACAAATGTTCCTGTTCAGACGTGTCTAAGTTTTCCCAGAATCATCCGTGTTTACTAAAAATAACCGGGACTGATTGTCCGTGAACCTGTTCATATTTGGTGTGACGTCATAATTTTCATCGTTCTCAAATGCAACTCGTAACACATTTTTCCTTTCTTCATTATTATTATTATTATTGTCAATTCATCTCAAAACTTCCTCTTCTTTTTTGAAAATGTTTTGCGCGAGCCTATCCTCTTTGACCATGATTCCAAAACGAAGGATATAATAATAATAATAATAATAATAATAATAATAATAATAATAATAATATATAATAATAATAATAATATTAAATTTTTTTTGTTTTCGAATAACCACGTGGATCTCATTTACTTATTTATTTTTTGCAAATTTTTTTTTTTTTTCATTTTTTTGAATTTTAAAATTTTCAAAGAATGGTTTTTCTCTCTCTCTCTCTCTCTCTCTTTCTCTCTCTCTTCCCGGAGTTTTTACTTTTTCGTAACGTCATGTTTTTTTTTTTTTTTTTTTTTTTTTCGGTCGAGCCTATAAATTATTTTGCCGATGAGTTATTACGAGTTTCGAACAAAAACGAATTACTGTAATATTACACGAAGTTTTTTTTTTTTTTTTTTATTGCAACGCCACGTTATTAATTTTTTAATGTTTTTTACCCCTGCCCTCATCACCCCCCTCGTCCCCCTCATTCTTTTCCTTCTTTCCCCCCATTCCGATTTTCCTATTGTTTTTATTTGTTCCCACGTATGTCTGCATCTGTAATTTTTTTTTTTTAATGCTTGCTTGTTTGTTGATTTGTTTGTTTGTTTTTGCACCGAGTTTTCTATTAGTTATTATTATCATTATTATCATCATCATTATTGTTGTTTTTGTTGTTGTTGTTATTTTAAAACCTATTAATAATATAAGATTCTTTAATTTTATTTTTTTTATACGTTAATATATTTTATATTATTTCCATTATCATTTTAATGGATTTTTATTAACGACGTCGGCGGGCCTAATGGGGTACGTGATAAAAAAAAACAATAATAATAATAATAATAATAATTTTCAATAAATAATGATAATAATAATGACATGAGTGTACGCGTATGTGTGCGTGCGTGCGTGTGTGTGTATATAAATAATTTATATATGAGTAAAAGTGTAAACATAATAAAAATAGTAATGATAATAATAATTTTTTTATTTTTTTTTAATGGGTTTTCCCGGGGTTATGTTGAAAAAAAAAAAAAAACAAAATGGCGACGGTTGTTGAATTGAAAGAAATTGAAATGCGAAGGTTTAAATGTGAGTATGAAGTATTCTGGTGCGTAGAAGAAGGACAAAACGGAAAATTTAAATTTTTTTCTCTCTCTCTTTCTCGCTCTTTTTCCCTCGTGCGATTTCATTTCACAAAATAATAATAATAATAATAATAATAATTCATTAAGTTTATTAATATTATTATTTTTATTATTATTCTCATGATTTTATTGCCGCGTCATTGTAATGTAATAAAAACGCGGTTTGCATTGATACCGACTCCCGTAAAAAAAAAAAAAATTTTGACAGATTTTGTCACAACACGTCAAAGTAAAGAAAGGAAGAAAGAGAGAGAGGGGGAGAGAGAGAGAATAAAATATTACAAATATTTACGAGAGGTAAAATTAATAAGGCAAAATGTTTTCTCTCTCTCACTCTCTTATACTCTTTTATTTTGTTACTTTGTTAATTTTTTCTTCTGCTCTCTCTCTCTCTCTCTCTCTCATCCTATTTCTTATTCTTTTTATTTAATTTCATATCTCTCTCTCTCTCTCTCTCTCTCTCTCTTGTTGTCCTCTCTTTTTCTCTCTCTCTCTCTTTATAATTCCCTCCGTTTTTCTCACTCTTTAATTTTCTTCCTTTTTCTCTCTGTCTGTTATCCTCCCTTTTCATATTTTCTGTCTATTAATTTTTAAATTCTCTCTCTCTCTCTCTCTTTTTCTCTTTTTCTCTTTCTCTACCTGTTAATTTTTTTTTCTCTCTCTCTCTCTCTCTTGCTTCCTTTTTTTGTCCCATTTTTATTTCAAGCTCCTTCCCTCCATCTTTTTCTCAACTTATTAACTTCTCTCTCTCTCTGTTAATTTTTCTTTTCCTTTTTTACTCTTTTTCTAACTCCCTTTCATCCTCTCTTTCTCTCTCTCTTTCTCACGTATTCCTTTTGTAAACGTGAATAATTTTTTTATAAATAAGATTTTTTTGAAGGACGTAATTTTCGATACGGGTTTTAAAAAAGAAAAAAAAAAGTACGAATAATATTAGTAGTAATAATGATAATGATGATGATGATGATGATGACGACGATCATGATGAGAATAGTAGTAATAATAATAATAATAATAATAATAATAATAATAATAATAAATTGCCCAATTTCATACGATTATATTCAACAGCGGCGGTTTCGTTTTAAATGCCGTAATAATTGACGTGGCCAATTTTAATTGAAAATCTATATCTATATATATTTAATAGTAATAATGATTTAAGCGGATTCATGCCGTCTTCTTTTCTTCTTCCACGTCTTCTTCTTCTCTTCTTCTTTTTATTCTTCGGTTCCTTAATATTTTTTTTTTTTTTGGGAAAAAATAGGGGCGGGGGTGGAATTTTAAATTTTTTAATATTATTTTTTATTTTTTATTTTTTCCCCACCCCCCCGGAGGGCCATTTATATAATCTGCCCGATTTTGGGTTAAAAAACTCGAGAAGGAAAATTTTTTTTTTTTTTTTTTTTGTAAAAAAAAAAAAAGTCAACTTGTTTTGTTTATATACCTTATTATTATTATCCTTATCCTTATTATTATTATTATACGTTCCCGTTTAAATTTTCACGAAAAAACAAGGTTTGCAAACCTTATAAAAAAAAAAAAAAAAAATTTAATTGTATATATTTTCCCCCGATCGGTTTCTTTCTTTTTTTTTTTTTTTTCTTTTAAAATTTTTTTTAACGCAGGTTTACAACATCGAAAAAAAAAAAAAAAATTTCGAGATAATAAAAAAAACATGTCGGATTATCATTAAAGCCCCGTTTTCGTTTAATTTTTTTTTTTAATAAATAAATAAATAAATCCTTAAAGAGAAACATTTTTACAAATGACAAATGACGCGCCGGCTATTGTTAAAAAAAAAAAAAAACGTGGAAAAAGATAAAAATAAAAAAAAAGTAGTCGTGATAAGAAGAAGAATGAGAGAGAGATAGTTGGGGGGGAGGGAGGGGAGTAATTTTTTTTTTGAAAGGTCCTTCAATCAATTATACTTCTTTTCTTTTTTTTTGTTATGTTGTCGTACCTTAAATACGTTTTAAAATAAATTAAACAACGATACTAAAAATATTTAATTTATTTTTGACAGGGTATAATTTAAAAGTGTGTGCCAAATTTTTCTTTTTTTTTTTCCAAAGAATTCCATTCCATGATGATGATGATGATGATAATGATAATGATAATAAAATGACAAAAATAATGGTGGGGGAGAGAGAGAAAGAGAGAAAGGAGGAGAAAAAGTTGGGATGTACAAAAAAAAAATGTTGGGAGAAAAAATCGCAGTTTACTTTTTTTATTTCTTCCTTCCACGACGAATTTAAAAATTTTTCGACGGGAAAGTGGTTGTAGTAAAACAAAAGAAATGTTATTTAACGGTACGAACTCCCCTCCCCCCGTTATTAAATAAAAAATATGATTAATAGTTTGGTTTTTAAAATGAATTCGCCGGAAATCGATGAGCGAATCGTTAACCCTTCTTCTCCCTCTCTCTGTCTCTTTTCCTTTAAGTAAACGAAAAAAAAAAAAATTAATCAATTTAAAAATGTTTTTCTAATGACACGTTAAATTAATTATAAATTTAGTTTATTATTATTATGACTGAAATTTTTTTTTTCGTTGTTGTTCTGCGTGTGCGTTTGCGTTTGCGTGTCGATTAATTTTACTGAAAAATTTAAATTTAATTTGTTTGGAATTTAAATGGTTTACTTACTCATGAGAGAGAGAGAGAGAGAGAAAGAGAGAGAGGGAGGGAAAACAAATATGGCGTAAAAGGTATCGCGTCGTAAATAAATGAAATGAAAAAAATTTTTTTTTCAAACTTACCACCTTTTTGCAAAATAAAATTTATTACGGTTGCGTGAATGTGGTCGTACGTCCCCACACGTATTTTTTTTTTTTTTCATATTCGTACTCCCTCTTGGGAAGGGGGAGGGTAGGGAGAGGGGGTGCGGTAGGGGTAAGTCATTTTCCCGCGTGTAAATTATTTATTTATTCTCCCCGTCATTTTTTTTTTTTATCGAAACAAAAAAAAAAAAAACGCCGCGTAAATCTTGAAATAATAAAAAACCGGATACTCTCGTTTTTTATTTGAAAAAAAAAAAAAATAAACCGTTGCCCTGTCATAGCCCCCCCCCAGTGCTGCCCCCTGTCAGTCAGTCACTTACAGCATTTTTATGTCTGTACCCTTGGGGGGGCTAATCTTATGAGAGGTATACGTACGTACCACTTATGAATTTTTTTTTTAAAGTGTGATGGTGTTCGTGTGTTTGTATGCACCTGATAAACCGATTGTTACCTTTTGTTTGTTTGTCGTTTGTTGTTGTTGTTGTTGCTTTACGACGTTTATTCCTCGGTTCCTTTTTATGTTTATAATACGAGCGACGACCAACGACTTTGTATAAACTTTATAATTGTTGAAATTATTTCGCTGTATTCGAAATTCATTCGTCATTCATTCATTCAATCAATCATTCAATCACTCATTCCATTCAATCAATCACTCATTCATTCATTCATTACTTTAGTTTGGTGTTGGATTGGGTAGAAAATAAATTCTTATTTAAAAAAAAAAGTGAGAATGAGTGAGTCGAGTTGATTGTTTAATTGAACATGATTGGATTATAACTAAACCGGAAGTGAATGAAATACGTCACGGGTAAAAAGGGGGGAAATATCGGGAGGGGGGAAACAAATGTTTCGATTTGTACGCGTGCGTTTTTTTTTTTGGTAAAAATGGAATTCTTTTCGTCTTCTGAATGGTCTGATAATTTGTAGTATTTCCGTTAGATGTTTAACATTTGTCGAAAAATTATCCATCTACGGTTCCATAATCTGGAAAATTATCACTAATTGTTCAAGAAAAAAGGATTTTTTTCTTTTCGTGAAAACAAACGCAATTGCGTAACAATTAATCGTAGACATTTTAAAAAGAGAGAGAGAGAGAGAGGGAAAAGGTTGAAAGATTTCGTGAAAAATTTCATTTCATTTCCGGTTTTGTTTGTTTGGTTTCCTATTGAAAAAATTTCAAAGAATTTTCGTTGTCTTATCCCACGATAAAAAATAAAATTCCGATCGATACAACAATAAAAAAAATTTTTTTTTTTATATATAACGATTTATTTCTTTCGATTATTATTTTTTTTTTTCAATTCGATTTATCGATTTATCGAATTATCGAACAATAAAAAAAGAAGAAATCGTTTTTTTCGCATACCTTATGATGATGACACATTCGTGAAATGATTACGACGGTGATGGCGGTCATCGGTTTGACCTTTCGATCGATCGATCGATCGATTCGTGGCAAAAAAATAATGATAATAATAATAAAGAATCGACAATCATCATCATCATCCTTTTCTTTTTTTTTTTTTTTTTTACAATCGTTTGTTTAACGTAGAAAAAAAAAAGGCACACACACACACACAAAGAGGAAACCATTATATACGTTTGATTGTTTATAATAAAAAATAAAAAATAATAATTGGCATTTGAAATTGGCAACCCTGAGTTTGGTTTAAACACGTGAAATTTATATTTGTCACGATTTCAATTTTTTTTTTTTTTTTTTAACGACCGCAAATTTTTTTTTGCTTTTTTTTAATAAACGTTATCAATGTAATAACTGTAAATGTTTGTAAAAAAAACAGAAAAGGTTGTGAAAACAAACAACAAACAACAAACGAGAAACGAGAAGAAACGATCGATCGTTCTATTTTTTTTTTTTTGATTTATTCCGCGTCGTCAAGTTAAAACGTCGAATTTGTTTTCTTATTATTATTATTATTATTATATTTCGGTCGTGGAAATAGAATAATAAAAGGAAGGGAAAGGAAGTGAAAAAATATTACGCGTACGAATCGTGTTCGTTTGTTTGTTTGTTGTAATAGTTTTCCCTTTTTCGTTTCTCGTTAAGGTTTTTTTTTACAGTATAATAATAATAATGATGATGATGATAATGATAATAATTTTTTTTTCACGGTTTTAGGAGGTCGCGTTTAGTTAGTTAGTTGTCTGAGAACACGTTTGAAAAATTTTTTTTTTTTTTATTTATTTCCCCGATGAATCCATTATATTAAATACTCGATTTTTTTTTTTTTTATAAATTTAAGGTTCCAGTTTTGAAAGAACGATTACCGTTATCACACATTACAATGTGCGTGAGTGAGTGCGTGCGTGCGTGCGTGCGTGCGTGCGTGCGTGGAATACGCATATTGTTTAAATTTTTTCTTCTTCTTCTTACACGATAAAAAATTAAGGATTTGATTTTACGTTAAAAAAAAAAAAAATTACGTAATCGTCAACTCAATTTTTTTAGTCTTTAATTTTTTTTTTTTTTCACGAACGTGTGTGACGTCATAAAATTAATATCATTAAAAATTGTACTTTCGACGACGTGGTAGGAGACAAGGAAAAAAAAATGATTTGAAATTAATATAAGGAGGATTAAATCGACTGGTTTTTAAAAATGAAAAAGAATGAGAATAAATAATAATAATTTAAAAATTTTGTATACGAGAAAACGTACGGAAATGGACAGAATAATAATAATAATAATACAACAAACGATACGACAACGTCATAGTCGTGTAAGTAGACAACTATGTTCAAAAAAAATCAATCATGTCGGGTTTTATTCTTTTTTTTTCTCAAAGAAATAAATTTCAAAAAGACAAAAAAAAAAAAAAAAAATTAAATCCATTATTATTTTTTATAATAGTTGTTTAAAAAAAAAAAAAAAAAGTATTTTTTCGTGTCTTTAGAAAAGAAAAGATGTCCCCCCCGCCCCCCCGCCCCCCCCGAATACGAAAGAATATAATGAAGTGTGTTTTAATAAGAATTTTAACCCGTTAAAAAAAAAAAAAAAAAAAAAAAATTTATTTATTTATTTATTTTATTTGTTTATTTATTATTAATGTAACGGTTTTTTCTTCTTCTTCTTCATCTTCTTCATCTTCTTTTTTTTTTTTTAAATTAATGGATTTTCAAAAAAAAAATTTTAAATGAAAAAAAAAAAAACAAATATGGCGGATCGAAATGATGACGACACGAAATTTTTAATTTTACCGAGTCAAGTTTCCCAAAAAGGTGTTTAAAAGCTTTTATTAAAATTTTTTCCACGGTTTACTTACTATATAATACATATAAATAGATTTTCGGTAGGATCACGTGACACGACACACGTGACGTCAGGTGAAATTGATGACATCATCAAAGATCGTTACAAATCGGGTAGGGAAAAATCGTTTAGTAGTTTTACGCGTTTACGTTTTTGTTTTTGTTTTTTGTTTTTTTTTTTTTGGATTTTCGGCGGGGGCGGGGGGGGGGAAATGTCGACGGATTTATTTAATAATAATAATAATGATGATGATGATTAATTTGGTTTTTTTTTAACACGCTCTCAAAAGCGTAATGTTGTTGTAAAAAAAAAAAAAAAAACAAAATGGCGGCGAATTCAAAACAAAATAACAATAATTTAACTTACAGGAGGTACGTAGAGGTAAAATATAATAATAATATTAATAATAATAATAATAATAACAAGGCAATGAAACATATTTATTATTATTATTATTATTATTTGGCACAGTCATTTTAATTATAAAAATTGTTTTTTTTTTTTAAAATATAATATTCTTCTTGATTAGTCTGTTAGAACTAATCAGTTTCTGGTTTTAATTTCACGGTTGTGATTAAATTTAAGTCTATCACGCCGACCGTTTACAGTTTCTTAAATTGTATGCTATAATTTTAACAATTTTTAATTGGTTTCCCCCTTCCCTCCCTCTCTCCGTCCCTCCCTCCCTCTTTTTTTAAATAGTTATTCGTTGGTTTTATCATCATCATCATCATCATCGTCATGATCATGATCATTTTTATAACCTTTTATATTATTATTACTATTACGACTATTATCATTTTCGTACGTGGAAAAAGAAAAGAAAAGAAAATAAATTAGGTTTTTATTATTATTATTATTTGATTCGTTTCGCATGGGTTCGAATGATAATAATAATGATAATAATTTTTTTTAACCGCACACGTTAAAAAACGCACGCGTTTATGGTGATAAATGAAAAAAAAAAAAAAAAAAAAACCAAACGATATCGATTTCGTATTATTATCATCATCATCATCATCATCATTATTATTATTATTATTATTATTATTATTATTATCATTATTATTACGAGGGGGCGCATAAGTAAAACATTGAAACAGATTTTTTCCAGAAAACAAACGAACGAACAGGTGGATGATGGCGATTCGTACGTTCTCGTTTGTTTATTATTATTATTATTATTATTAATTTTATAATTGAAATTTTATTTAAAATAATGATGATGATGATGATAATAATAATAATAATGGTAACGGTACACTGTAAAAAATGTATAAGAAGATTATGGAGCGTAATAATTAAAAAACCGTGTAAATAATTCACGAAAACGTTGTGCCACGGTGTTATCATTATCATTATCATTATTATTACTACAAAAAAAAAAAAAATTCTATTAATTTATTTTAATTTTATTTCCTATTACAAGCATAAAAAAATAAATAAAATAAATTTAAATTTAAATTTAAATTTAAATTAAAAAAAATAAAATAAAACAAAATAAACGACGTCCGACATTTTTCTCCCCCTCTTACGACAAAAGTTTTTTTTTTATTATTATTATTTTTTTTTATTAATCAATTTATTAAAAAATAAATAAATAAATAAATATTTAATTTTATTTATCATCATCATCATCATCATTATCATGGTCGTCGAAGGTTATTAATAATGATAATATTAATATCAATAATAAAAATGTTAATAAATATGTATTTTCGAATGTATCAATTTAAATAATCATCATTATCATCATTTATATTACAAAAAAAAAAAAAAACCAAACCGAGTTTTTTTCTTTTTTTTTCTGCTACCACGTTCGTCGTCGTCGTCGTAAACTAACGACGTTATTATTTATGCTCATTTATTAAAAAAAAAAAAAAAAAAAAAAAAAAAAAAAAAAATTTTTTTTTTCATCGATAAACTCTCATACCGGGTCATAACTATCATCATTATCATCATCATCATCATCATCTTCATTATTATTATTATTATTATTATTATTATTATAAATTTATTATTAATAAAATGAATGTTTCCGCTTTTGCGTGAATAATTTTTTTTTTCTCGAATTTTTTAAAAAATATTTTTTAACGGTTTTTTTTTGAATTTTGAATTTCGAATTTCGTGTCGGAAAAAGGAGGGAACGGTAAAGTTCACGTGACGTGTGATGTGACGTAGATGAAACGTCATAGACAGAATAATTAAAATTAATAAAATTTAAATGAATTGTAAATGTGACGTCACGTATCATTTTGAAGATGGTTAAACGAACGGGAGAAGGGAGGAACGATTGGATTATTATTATTATCATTTATTATTAACATTATTATTATTATTTATAAAAAACGAACGTTGAAAATTTTTTTTTTCTTTTAATTTTGAAAAATTTAGAGAAAAGAGAAGGAAGAAAAATAAGAATAAGAAGAAGTTAAAAAAGAAAAGAATTTTAGTATTATTATTATTATTATTAACAACGTTATAAAAAGAAGAAGAAGAATTTGAGATGAAAAATTGATAAACAGGATTAACAGCATCTTTAACAGAAAAGGGAAATGACTTAAAAGAATTACCTCAAGCAATCAATTATATATAAAACAAAAAATTATTATTAATTTTTTTTTTTTTTTTGGAACGAAATTCTCGAGGTTTTCGGTGTTTAGGTTCGATTTGTTTTATTAAAATTAAAATTCAGGTATTTGTGAATTTTTTTTAACGTGGGGGGAAAGAGGAAAAAGAGAAAGGGGGGAAAACACGCCGCCGACAGAAATCCGAACGTTAACGTTTTTTCTTTTTAAAACGCGATTAATAATAATCGTGGAATAAATAAAAGAAAAGAAAATCTAATGACACGACGTTTTCACGACGACAGCGCTACAAACGGTAGGAAAAGTAATTATGTCGAAAACAAACGAATTTTTTTTTGTTTATTAAAAAATTTTTCCCAAAAAAAAAAAAAAAAAAAAAAAAAAAAAAAAAACAAGATTGAATTCTTTTTTTTTGTTTAAAAAAAATTTTGTTGTTTTTGTTGTTGTTGTGGTTGTTGTTTGAACAGGTTGATCGAAGACTGGAATCTAAATATCGTGCCTGAAAATTTGTTTTTTTAACTTCTTCCATTTTCTCTCGGGTTATAATTAAAAAAAACGGGAATCAAACAAACCGAATTAGATCATATTTATTTAAGATTTGCCCTCACAAAAATTTTCTGGCTTGAAAACATTTCGTGTTGGTTCACGTTTTTTCTCTTTCTTTACCGGCCCCTTCCCCTCTTCCCTCCCCCCTCCCTCCTTCTCTTCCTCTCCTATTCTCTTTTTCTCTTTTTTTTTTTTCACTATCCTCTCAGGAGGTCTCTTCCTTTCACCTTTTTTCGTAACGCCCTGTCAAATTAATAAATTGCCCAAACATTTAAATTTTCGTGTTTTATGTATACATACATATATACATAATTTTTTGTTTTTACTATTTTGTCCGTTAAAAAAAAAATCAATAAATTTGTTTTAATGAAAACAAATCACACATTTTTAATTTATATGGTGATTACATTTATTAATATTTTTCTTTTAAATTGAGAAGGAACGAAAGAGTGTTGTTAATTTTTTTAATAATTAATCTTTTACTCTCTCTCTCTCTCTCTTGCACGTTTTTCCTTTCCTCCAATACCTTTCTCTCTTTCTCTCTCACAGGTTCCTCTTTTATTCTAACACCTCATTCTTTTTCTCTTTCTCTCCCTTTTACATGTTTTTTTTTCCCTTCAACATCTCTCTCTCTCTTAATCCTTTAGTCCTTAAGTCCTAAATTCCTATTTCTTTTTTTCTCCATTCTCTTCTCTCTATCTCTCTTTGTGTAAGTGTCTCTCTCTCTGCCTCTCAATCCTTTCCTCTTTTGTTTTCTTCATTTTCTTCTACCCCTCCCCCTCTCTCTTACAGGTTATTTTTTCCCCAAAATCTCTCTCTCTCTCTCTCGTACTTGTTTTTCTTTTCCTCCAACACTTCTCTCTCTCAATTCTTTCTACTCTTCTTTTTTTTTATTTCTCTCTTTCTCTCTTTCTTAGACGTTATTCCTTCCTCCAAATTTTTTTTTCTCTTTCTGTTTTTCTTCCTAACATTTTTTTTTCTTTTCCTCCAACATTTCTCTCTAGTTCTTTCTCTCAATCCTTTCTTCTCTTCTACTCTCCATTCTCTTCTCTCTCTTAATTTTTTCTCTCTGTCTATTCTTTATTTTTTACTTTTGCCCTATCTTTCTCTCTCTTGCTCTTTGTTTATTTTTCTTTCTGACTCTCTTTTTCTCTCTCTCTATGAGTTTTCCTCTCTTTCTTTTTTTTTTCTTTCTTTTACATACCATTCCTTTCCTCAAACATTTTTGTCTCTCTCTTGTGTGTGTGTAAGTAATGTTTCTCTCTCTCTCTCTCTAATATTTAAATCTTACAAGTTTTTATTATAGGAAAAATGATTATTATCATCATTTTTATATTCGTCATATTTTAAATTCTCGTAAATTCTTTTTTTTTTTTTTTTTTAAATTTTATTTTTTTATTTTTTTTTTGTCGTGTCATCAGAACATCATCTTAAAGATGATTTTTACCTCCCTTCCCCCTCCTCCCCCCTCTCTTTTTCCCACTCTTTAATAAAAAATTTTTTTTTTTTTTTAAATTAAATTCCTTTGATATTTTTTTTTTATTTAATTAAAAATTTTTATTCATTTATTTATTTATTTTTTTTTTTTTACTGTTATTAAATCCGTGACGGTGACGATGACGTCGATAACGACGACGACTACTACGACGACTGTGATAATGATGATGATAATGATGATAATAATAATAATAAAATATACTTGTTAATAAAGTTTCAAAAAAAAAAAAAAAAAATTTTTTTTTTTTTTTTACCGTCGTTTTACCGTCTTCGTCGTCTTCCTCGTTCTCGTCGTCATCATCATCATCATCATCATCATCATTTTTATTAATGTAACAAAAAGTGATATTTATCAACAATATATTATTATTTTGATATATATTAAGGGACCTCGAGGGAAAAAGTTAAAATTTTTTTTTTTTTTTTTTTTTTTTTTTACCGGGAGCGACAATAAACGACAAATTTATTCAGGTTTTGCCGGATTTTATTCGTGGTTGTAGTTGTAGTTGTTGTTGTTGTTGTTTTTGTTGTTATTGCATTTGCATAAAAGAAGTAAAGGTAGATAGATACAAACTTCTTTTTTTTTTTTTCAACGGTTACAATACATATGAATATTTACATGCGTTAAAAAAAAAAAAAAAATTAAGTGGAATCACGCAAAAATTTGATCACGTGGGAAAAATATTTTGGAAAAAAAAAAAATCAGGTTTTTTTACTAGGTTTCGTTCGTTTGATCTAATGAGTATTTAAATTATTTTTAAATTTTGATTAAATGAATTTACTAAACAAACAAACAATCAAACAAACAGACAAACAAACAAACGTTTTAAAAAAGAATTTAAAAAAAAAAAAAAATGCATCGGAAAATTAAAGTCTGGACTGGGTAACGTTTAGTGAATTAAATAAAATTTATCTATCGTGTCAATAGAATACGTGGAAGGAGAATGAAATTTCGAATGTTTTTAATTGTTTTTTTTTACAAACGAATTCGCGTTTGAAAAATGAAAAGGAAGTAGATGCCATCCATTTCCAAACCGGAAATTAATGTAATAGAATAGTTTGAAGTTACATAAAATTCGTGTACCTCCCTCCAATTTTATTAAAAAAAAAAAAAATTAAAACTTAACGGAAAAATAATAATAATAATAATTTTTAAAAAACGCGCGTTTTTCTGTAGTTTATCGCACGCGTAATATAAAAATTCTAAAAACGATTTATCGAAAGTCGATTTTCTTCTTGTATATTTCAAATTTCGATCCGATTTTTTTTTTTTTTTTACCGGAAATGCGTGAAAAAAAAATGCAGTAAATGGACTCGAAATGTCGGTTGCATTTTTATAAAATTACTATCATCATCATCATCACCATCACCATCACTATCATCATCATTATTATTATTAATATTAATTAAAATTTATTTAATAAAAAAAAATTACAAACGATTACAATTTATTTGATTGCAATTCATTCGGTTTATCATTATCATTATTATTATTATTATTTTTTTATTTTTTTTTATTTTACAGTTAGTGAACCATTAAAAGGGAAAAATTATATTTTCATTTCGTTGAGTAGTAGTAATAATAATAATAATAATAATTTGAAATCGGTAGCAAAATATATACACAAACGTTAATTTTAAATTTAATCATTTTCATTGAATCCGCCACGTTTTAAAAATGTGTGCGTGAGTGCGTGTGAATGGCGACGCTATTTTATATGGTCGTTAAATTGTTATTTAAAAATTATCCGAAGATTTCCAATTTTCCAGGCGTTTTTTTTTCGTATTCTAATTTACTAACATCATCATCATCATCATCACCACCTCCACAATTATCATCATCATCATCATCACCACCACCACCATCCTCATCATAATCCCCCCCCCCCGAAATCAATTTCGTATCATTCCCCAATCGCAATTTTTTTTTCTTTTTTAATTATTCAATTAATTCAGCACCGCGTTAAGGACGCGAGGAGAATTTAAATAATAATCGTCATAATAATAATAATAATAATTATTATTATTATTATTAATTGATACATCATCACGTAGCATCGGCGTTTAAATTTACGCGCGTACGTGCGTGCGTGCTTGCTTTGATCCACGTCGGTTAATAATAATTAAAACGCGAGCATCCACGTTCTCATTGGAAAAATTCGGTTTTTTTAAACGCACCGGAAAACAATAAAATAATAATAATAATAATAAAAACGAAAAATTTTTTTTTTATCGACGTTATTATAATTATCACGGTCGACATTGTTATTATTATTATTTTTGTTAAACAAACGAACACGTGGTTCCAGAAAATTAATTATTTTTAATTAGTTTAGTTAACCGGTCGGTCGTGCGAGAGAGAGAGAGAGATTATTACGTTTTCATAAAGTTTTTCATTATGTTTAAATAAAAAACTAATTTTTAATGGTTGTTGTAATAATAATAATAATAGTAATAATAAAGTTGAATTCGAAAGCGTGAAAAATTAAATAAATCGGTTTCGGTGGAAAAACATAAATCAAAAAAAAAAAAAAATTGTACGCGGCGTACGCGGGGTCACATTTAAAAAAAAAATTACGTAATTTAATTTATTTTATTTCGATATTATAATAATGATAATAATGATAATGATAATAATGAAATCCCTCCTCGAGTTGAGTTTTTATTGTTAAAAAAATTAAAAAAAAAAAAAAGTAAAAAATTGTTTTTGTGTCACTACCCCCGCTACTACTACCCCGTTGATTCCGTCATTTAAAAAAATCAACTTTTAAATAAAAGGTTAATGACCTTTTAGAAATTTTTTTTTCTTTTCATTTGTTATGATCGTTTTTTTTTTTTTTTTCTTTCCAATTTTTTTTTCAATTTTTTTTTTCCTTATTGTTTTTTTTTTTTTTTTTTTTTTTTTTTTTGTAATGAAAAGATAAACTGGGTGATACCCTAAAGGTATTTTTAAAAAGAAAAAAAAATTAATTACGCAACATTTATCAAAATAAGAAGAAGAAGAAGAAGATGATGATGATGATGATGATGGAAAGATAAAAAGGAAAAAAAACCGTAAAATGTTTTTTTATTAGTAGTAGTAGTAGTAGTGGTAGTAGTAGCAGGTTTTTAAAAATTTTTGGTGCCTGAATGTCTATACAACAACAACAACAACTACAACCAACCAAATGACCCCGACCGTTAAAAAAAACGCAAAAATTCAAGTTCAAATTTTTTTTTTTTTATATAAACTAAAATTTTACATACGTGCCTTTAAGGTAAAATATATATAAAACTTCTTTTAAAAAAAAATAACGACTACGACGATGACGATGATGATGATGATGATGATGATGCTGATGATAATAATAATAAAATCTCGTTTTTTTAAATATTTTTTTTTTATGTTTGTTTTTTTTTTGAAAAATTTTTTATTATTCGAATCGAAAAAAATGAGGAAAAGCAGAATGAAAATGTTGTTTCTCTCTCTCTCTCTCTTTCTCTTTCTCTCTATTTCTCCCTCTTTCTCTCTCTCTCTCTCTCTCTATCTCTCTCTCTCTTTCTGTATTTCTTTTTTTTTCTCTTTTTTCTCTCTGTCTCTGTCTCTCTCTCTTTTTTATTTCGAACGCTTTCACACTTTGTTACACATCGATGAATTCACATATAAAAGTTATTATTATTAATTATTATTATTATTATTATTATTACTATTATTTTTTATTTTTCGTATGGAAAGTTCTAGAAATCTTTCATTCGAGAAATATAAAAAAAATTTTTTTTTTTTTTTTTTTTTCATTCTGATTTTTCGAGATTATGAACAAACATTAAAAGCGGAAACAATAGGGAAAAAAAGTTATTTAAATTTATATTTAATTTTAATAAATTTTTAAATCGTGGTTTAATGGGATTCTAATGCCACGATAAAATTAACGCATTACCCTACCCCCTCCTCCTTCTCTTCCTCTTTTTTTTTTTAATCCTTTTTTTTTTGAACGTTTTTTTTTTTATGTTTAAAATAACGTTTTTTACACTTTATCATCACCATCATCATCATCATCATCATCATCATCATCATCATCATCATCATCATCATCATTATTATTATTATTATTATTATTATTATTACCTGAATTTAAATTGCCATTGAATTTTTCCGGTTTTCGCACTTATTTTTTTTTCTTAAAAAAAATTTCTGGAATTTAATGATTGGAAAAAAAAAAAAAAACGTTTATTCGTTTTAATTTAATTTAATTTTTGTTTTTTTTTTGTTAAGTTGGTCAAATGTTATCGTCGTGGAAGTAGCACAAAAAGTATAAAATATTGATGACGTCAATCGTAATGTAACGTCGCGCGCGCGAATTCATTTTCGATGATTTAAAAATTCGTTTACGATCGGGTACGGGATGAAGAGGGTGGTGGTGGTGGGGGGGATGTAAATTGTAAGAAAAATTCCGAGAAATTTAATTTTTATATCGTGTGACGTCACAACCGCCATTACCGTCGGGAAATGAGTGAGAAAAGAGAATATTTTTCCGTTATTATCCATCGTTTCACGTCCGCCATTTTTTTTTCTTTTATTCATTTTAAATGAAAAATTTTTTTCTCCTCCATTTTAATAATTTAATTATTTATTACGTAATGTTGAAATTTCTAACGATAATAATAATAATAATAATAATAATAATAATAATAATAATAATAATAATAATAATAATAATAATTAATTAATTAATTAATTAATAAAAAAATTAAATTTTATACTAGAAGATTATACGTTAATAATGATAATAAATAAATAAATAAATGAATAAATTGACATAAATAGTTCTTGGGATTAATTAAAAAAAATATAATAATAATAATAATAAAATTTAACGATCCGTTTAAATAATGATAATGATAATAATTCCAGGATTCTTCCGACGAGATGAAATGATTAATAAGAAATTATTAATAGATCGTTTTTATTTTTTTTTATAATCATCATTATTATTATATTATTATTATTATTATTATTATTATTATTATTATTATTATTATTATCGCATCGGTGTGTGATTTAAGATGTACGTTCGTAAGATTATTAAAAAGCGGAATAGAAAGTGGCGAATTTGTTTAAAGCAAAAAAAAAAAAATAGGCGCAAATTTTAAGTTTTTTTTAAAAGAAAAATTTTTTCGTTCTTTTATTTCGTCTAACCTCAATTATTATTATTATTATTATTATTATTATTATTACTATTATTATTATTATTAATATTTTACAACAAAAGTGGTCGAAAGAAGGTTTTTAAACCAATAACTCTCTCTTTCTCTCTTTTTATCCTTTTCTATCCTTGCTTCTTTTTCTCTTTGCGAAAATTATTAAATAAAAAATATTAAATCTCTCTCTCTCTCTTTACCTCTTTATTCTATTTTTGTCTCTGTCACTCTTCATCTCAGTTTTCACACTATATCTCGGTATTCTATCGCTTTCTCTCTCTTTGTCTTCATCCTGCCTTCTGTTTCAAACTTATTCTGTCTTTTCTCTCTATATCTCTCTTCCTCTCTCTCTCATTCTCTCATTCTCTCTTTACCTCTTTATTCTATCTTCGTCTCCATCTCTCTCTTGGTCTATTGTAACTCTGTGTGTCACTCCCTGTCTATCTGTATCTCTCTATGCTATCTCTCTTTCTGTTTTTGTCGTTATCTAGCCTTCTGTTTCTCTCTCTCTCTCTCTTTCTCCTTCTCTCATTCATTTGTGATGATCTCATCACATATGACCTGCTCAATAGAATTCGATTGAAAAATTAATGGAACAATTATTTGTAAAAACAACAACAACAACAACAATAATAATAATAATAATAATAATAATAACGGAAACGCCTGAAAATGAAAGAAAAAAAAAGAAACAATTGAGGTATTAAAGTGAAAATGTAAGAGATAAAAAAAAAAAAAAAAAAAAAATTTCACCTGACAATATTTCCTATACGAGAGAAGTCAATTAAGTCTTTGTATATTATTTTCCCTTATATACAGTTATCTCTCTCTCTCTCTCTCTCTCTCTCTCTTTATACGTATCACAACTCACCATTTTTCATTCAAACGGTAGTAGTAGTGGTAGTGGTAGCAGCGGTTGTTGTTGTTGTTGTAGTCATGTTTCAAAATCGGTTTGATCGAAATCTTTTATTTTTTTTGTTTTCATTTTCAATCGTCATCATCATCATCATCATCATCATCATCATCATCATCATTATCATCAGTTCTTCATTTAAATTTTAATGCGTATAAAAACGCGCGCGTTGCGTGAAAATTTTCAGTCGCGTGATTTTGTTTTTATTGTCAAATAGAAAACATGCGAAAATCAAAATGGCAGCACGGGTAAAAATGCGGCGGCCATTGTTTTGAATTTAAAAAAAAATTTTTTTTTTTTTAAGAAATTACGCGTATTCGATAAGCTAAGGCTAAGCCCTCATCCCTTTGTTAAAAAAAAAATAAGGAAAATTTTTGTTTTCGCTAACAAAGGGATGAGGGCTTACGCTTAGCTTATCGAATGCAAGCAAATTCTAAAAAAAAAGAAAATTTTTTGTTTTTGTTTTGTTAAAAAAGGGATGAGGGCTTACCCTTAGCTTATCGAATGCGCATCATTTTTAAAAAAAAAGGGAAAATTTATTTATTTTTTTGTTAATAAAGGGATGAGAGTTTAGCCTTAGCTTATCAAAAGCGCGTAATTTCTAAAAAAAAAAGGAAAAATTCTTTTTGTCAACAAAGGGATGAGAGCTGAGGCTTAGCTTATCGAATGTGCGTCATTTCTAAAAAAAAGAAAATTTTTTGTTTTTGTTTTTTTCAAGAAAGGGATGAGGGCTTAGCCTTAGCTTATGGAATGCGCGTCATTTCTAAAAAAAAAGGGAAAATTTTTTGTTTTTTTCTTGTTAACAAAGGGATGAGGGCTTAGCCTTAGTTTATCGAATGCGCGTAATTTCTACAATGTTTCTCTTACTCATCTAATAAATAATTAATAACGTGAGCGGAAAAACTCGTGCGTACGCGTACGTATGTGAAAACTAATTTTTTTTTTGATAGGAAAATATTATTAATTTTAATTTTTTTTTTTTTTTTATATACGCATTTTAATAATATCCATAATTAATAATAATGATAATAATGATGATGATGATGATAAATATGTATAAATGTATAATCATTCGAGGGCATAAAAAAATTTTTTTATAAAAAAAAAAATTATAATTATAGAACGTGGGCCGGACATTTTGGATTTTGTTGCGATATTAAATTTTATGCGTTTTAAACAATCTTGTTTTTTCTTTCTCTCTATCGCTATCTTTCTCTCTCTTAATTTACGCGCGTATCGACTTCATTTAAAAAATTTTTAACTATATGAGTAATAATAATAATAATAATAATAATAATAATAATAATTAACAAAACCACCTTTGTGTGTCCGGTTGGACAATCTCGTTTTTTTTTTTTTTTTTTTTAAATTTATAATTTTTTTTATTTTTTTTTCTAAGAATCGGATTATTATTATTATTATTATTATTATTATTATTATTATTACTAATAAAAGGAATGAATGAATGATTTGAATTTGAATGAATCAAAAAGAACATCGCGAACGGATTTGGATGAACGTAAAAGCGAAATTTTTTTTTTAAAAACGATTTGCTGCTGGAGAAAAATTATTTTTTTTTATTCTCTCTCTCTCTTTTGCTATTTTTCTGTCTCTCTCTCTCTCTCTTTCTCTCTTTCTCCCTTTTCTTTCTCTTTTTCTCTCTCTTTCTTTTTATTTCTCTCTTTCTCCCTCTCAATTTCTTCCTTTATCTCTCTCTGTATTTCTCCCTCTTTCTCTCTCTCTCTCTCTCTCTCTGTCTCTATTTCTCCTTTTTCCTCTCTCCCACGAACCGGAAGTCCAACGTTAAAATTTACCGAAAGAGGAAAAAATATTTTTTAAAAAAATTTTTTTTTACTACCGGATGTAAAGAATTTGAAAATTAAAAAATCGTAACCGGTCGATGGAAGTATTTCCGGTTGTTCCTGTTTGTTTTTTTTTTTTTTTTTTTTTTTTTATTAACATTTTGGCACGTGCTCTTGACAAACAAACTGTATAAAATATTCCAGGAAATTTAAAAAAAAAAAAAAAAAAAAATCTTAAACCGGAAACTTGGTTTTAAAAAAAAAAAATGTATGACGCATCACGCGTTGCGTGGTAAAAAAAAAAATAATAATAATTTTTTTGTTTGATTCAAATATTTTAGGTAATTGACACCTTTTCGTGTAAATACGAATAAAATGCGTAATATATATATATGTGTTTATTAATAAATACACTTATTACGCTCCTGATTTTGTCCGTTATTTACATTTGAATTTTTGAATTCTTTATTTTAATGTTCCTCTAATTGATTAATATTCATAGCCTATGCAGCACACTATCCAACTGCATTCCATAGAAAATTTCACTGGAAATTTTTTTTTTTTCTTTTCTTTTTAACCTGAGACGCGACTTAAAAAAAAAAAAAAATTATTTATTTATTTATTTATTAATAAAAAACCTGTTCGAACGTTTTTTTTTTTTTAAAACGAAAATTAAAAAAAATTTTTTTTTTCTTTTTATCCCATTCGTATAATACGCCGCGTATTAAAAAGTTACGACGACGACGAGATAAATCGTTTTTAAAAACAATATTTAATAAATTATCATCATCATCATCATCATCATCGTGTATGATTTTTCGGCGGCGGTAAAACGTCGTGTCAATTGTTTAAATTCGGTTATTGTTTGTCGTGGCAGCATCATTATTAACTATCATTTGTTATTGTTATTGTTGTTGTTTTTAGACGACGACAAAGGAAAAAAAATCATTATTAATAAATTTTTATTTTATTCTATTGTATTAATCAAATTTTCATGTGACTCTCCCCCCCTGTCTCCCTCCACGAGTGTGAAATGACGTGTTTTATTATTATTATTTTTTTGTGTTTGTTCGGGCGTTGAAATGATGATGAGTAAGAAATATGGTGTCGTCAAACTTTTTGATCGATTGAAATTTGCGAAAAAAAATTCAATGAAAATCAATGAATGAAAGACGAAACAATGCCTATGACGAAATATAAAAGATGGCGGACATTTTATTTAAAAAAAAAATTATTACCGGCGTAATTGAGGAGAGGTTTGAAATTTTACTCTCTCTCTCTCTCTTTCTTTCTTTTTGTATATACAAAAAGATCTTTTTTTTCTTCTCTCTCTCCCCGTCTCTTGCTCTTTGCTTTCTTTGTCTTTCTGTCTCTCTGTTTCTCTCTCTTACATGTTCTTTCAATATCTCTCTCTCTCTTTCTTTCTTCCATTTCTTCTCTTTTTTTCTCCATTTTCTTCTCTCTCTCATTCAAACATTTCCCTTTTTTTTTCTGTTTATCTTTTCTTTTTTTCTTTTTTCCTCTCTTTCTTTCTCTTGCTCTTGATTTTCTTCTTTTTCTTTTTGCCCCTCTTTCTGTTTCCTTCTTGCTCTCTTTTTCTCTATCTTTTACACGTTCTTTCCTTCCTTTAAAATCTCTCTCTCAGTTTTATCTTCTTTTCTTTTCTATATTCTCTATTCTACCTCTCTTTGTACATCTGTCAGTCTACTTTTCTCATCATTTCCCTCTAATGCCTTTCTTTCTGACTGACACTCACTCTCTCTTTTCCTCTTTGAGTCTTCATCGCTAAAAAATAAACAAATAAATTTAAGTAAAGTGAGAGAGAGAGAGAGAGAGAGAGAGAGTGGAAGAGGGACAAGCACATACATAAAAAAATATCCGCAACGATTTTTTTTTTTTTTTTTTTCTGTACATTTCATCTAACATACATTTTTTCGTTCGGTGTTGTTATTATTATTACTATTATTATTATTCACGTGACACGACAAAACATTATTATTATTTAATTTATTTACACGTTTAAAAAGAAAAAAAAAAATTTATGTAACATCATCTCGGAGTGATCACGTCAACAAAGGCGTGTTTACGAAAATTAATTTTAATATTAATGTATAACTTTTTATTATTATTATTATTATTATTATTTAAAAACTGCATTTTTTGATTTTTTTTTTTTTTAAATATTAATAATAACTAAAAGGAGTGTTTCGTTCGTTCGTTCGTTCTTTTCTCCAAAATGTTTCTCCAGCGCTCTTTTTTAGCTGGAAGCCAAAAAAAAAAAACAATTTTTTTTTTTTTTTGGATTTAATCTGATTTTTTTTTTCCCGAACGGAGAAGTTAGAAAGAAAATTATTAATTTCCGAAATCAATAATTTTCATAATAATAATAATAATAATAATAATAACCGTATATATTATAATAAAGAAAGAGAGAGAGAGAATGAGTGTAGGGGGTACGGAGGGGATAAAGACAAACAAACGTTTTCAAAAAATAATTTACTGGAATTAAAAAATTTTTTTTTCGGTTTGTTTCTTCCGTTCTTTCGCCGATATGATCGAATTTATTATTATTATTATTATTATCATTATTAATAAAATTCGTTTTTTTTTTTTTTTTTTGGAAACGTCATTTCCGGTTATTATCATTATCGTTTTAAAAAAAAATTAAATTAATTCTGTAAATTATAAAAGGAATTTTTTTCTTTTTTTTTCCCCCCCCCTTGTTTTTTTTTTTTTTTTTTTTTTCTAAAAAATTCGATTTAAAAAAAATTTTTTTTTTTTTTATTTGTGTGTCGTCTGCTATTCTCGAATTCGCTGGAAAAAACGATGAGAAAAAAAACGCGCGTTTAGTAACCCACAAAAAAAAATTAATAAATGAAATGTTGTTGTTATTGTTGTTAAGTTTGGAAACGAGATCGTTGCGTTTTGTTTAATGACGTCATCAAAAGGGCGAATTTAAAAGGATCGTTTATTTGCAATAGGCGTAAATCATGGAGAAGGGGAATTGGGAGAGGGGGTAAGGGAAGGAAGGAAGGAAGGATAAAACATCGATCCTGGAGGGAATCAGAAAATTTTTTTTTTTATTATTTTTTATTTATCCGTTTCGAAAATTTTGTGTTCGAAAAAAAAACAACCGTTTCTCTGGAATTTTTTTAGCCCGAGGGATAGACGGTACAAAATTTGGACATCCCGGTTGGCCGGTTGGTTTTACTACTTACCCGTCGTGCCCGTTAAACTTTTAAGTATCCAACTTTCTTATCTTAAAATCAAAACGATTATCTTTAAATTTCCAAAAAAAAAAAAAATTTTTCACACACACACACACACAACGCACAACGCAGGCTTGCCAACGCAAATTTTTTTTTTTTTGACTCTTATTAATTGCTTTCCGTATATATATAATTAAATACTTTTCAATCTACCGAAACAACAACAACAAACACGTTGGAGTCAAATTGATTAATACGGATTAAATATTATTATTATTATTATTAATAAAAGGAAAGATAAAAAATTTTTTGTTTGTTTGTTTGTACGAACGAAGGTGGGGGTAGGAGGAGGAGGGGGGAAATTTTGTGTGAAATTAAAAACTAGAGGAAATAATTAACGTCCGATAAATGAAAAAAAAATGAAAAATAATTAACATCAAACGTTTTAATATTAAGTCTCGTGAAATATCATAAATGATCTCTCTTTCTCTCTCTCTCTCTTTTTCTACTTCCACGTTTTTTTAGTATTGTAAACGTTTAAAAAAAAAAAAAAAAACCTCGTATCGAGTTTATATAAAAAAAAAAAACTTAGCTTTTGGCTTAATAAACGAGAGAAGAGTTTTGTTTTTTTTTTTAAATTTTTCTCCAGTTTGTTTTTTTTTTTTTTGTTTAAATGGTGGAGGCCTGACTGAATAAAGATGGATTAGATGAGTATATATAACAGGGCGTTGGCTAACAACTCCCCAAAAAAAAAAAAAATATAAAAATTGAATGTGCCCCGAAGAAAATTCGGTCTAATTAACGCAAATAAACCGAAAAAAAAAATGGTCCTTAATTATAAAAATTTATTCCTGTTTTTTTTTTTGACGAAACAATTATTTATTTATTTATTTAATTGGGGGGGTAAAGCTGGGGGGGAGAGGGGAGAATTTGGCACGGAAGTATAATTTTATTTAAACGTCATTAATTTTTTTTTACCGTTTAATAAAAAAAAATTTTTTTTGCTCCTTTACAGCATCCTCCCCTCTTTCTCTCTCTTCTCAAGTTTTGATTAAATCGCCCCCCCCCCACTTCCTCCCTTCCTCTCTCTTTTTTCCTTTGCCTTTATTCTCTTCCCGAGGGTTAAATAATATTATTATTAATAAAAATAAAACCGCTTATTGTTATTATTTAGCACGAGTGTACGTCCGACATTTTTTTTCAAACGCGTAATAATAATAATAATAATTTAATTAATAATTATTATTAATGATTGATGTATTGTTTATTTATTTATGTTATTTATTTTTTTTTTGTTTAAGGCCCATCAAGCTGGCACCAAAATGAAAATGGGAAGGAGTAGACCTCCATTTTGGGAATTATTTAACTGTTTATTTATTCTTCTGGTAAGTTTTCAATTTATTTATTTATTTATTTATTACTCGCGTAATTATCTATTATTCTATTATTATTATTATTATTATTGGTATTATTATCATCATCATCACGCATTGGCAGAATTTTTTTTCACGCGCGAGTTTTTAATTTGTTAATAAAAAAAAAATACACGTCGCATCGTCTTTAATGTTTTATTATCATTATTATTATTATTATTATTACCAGTATTATTATTACTACTATTATTATTATTATCATCGGGGTCGTCGAAAGTAAAGAGATTGCGTGTAAATAAAAAAATAAATAAATAAATAACCGTGGCACTAAACGGATTGTTAATAAAATTAATATTCGTCTTATTAACTTATTAACAATTGTTTTTATTTATTTATTTATTTATGTATTTATTAATTGATAACGAGAGTTATTTTTTAAAAACCCGCGCGTATTTTATCATCATTATTTTCATCATCATTTGTGATTGAACGAAGGCGTTCCCGTTAGGAATTTTTCTTCTTTTTTTTTTTTTTATTAATAAGGGGACAAGTTCTCACGATGAAAATTTATTATTATTATTATTATTATCATTATTATTAACATTATTAAATTTTTTATTTTTTGGGCGTTTATTGTGTGATAGTAGCGACGTTTGACATTTTTTTTTTTTAATATTAAAAAATTACGCACGTTTGAAAAAGTATCGGGAAGAGGTTGTTATTAACAAATGACGTCATTAACAAAAAAAAAATGAAAATGATAAATAAATATATTTTATCATTATTATTAATATCGTCAAACAAATAAAAGAATGAGAGAGAAGGGGAGGGAAGGGGAGGGAAGAGGGAGGGAAAGAGACGGCGGGGAAAACGTGCCTCCTTGTTTTTTCTTGATTCCACGTTTTTTTTTCCGTTTTGTTTTCGTCATCAAAATGGCGGCCGGGAATTTTTGAAAAAAAAAAAAAACGGTTATAAGGTATTCAGGATTGCCAACATTACTTGGATTTTTTTTTAAATTGCCGCTATTGCTGCTTCTGCTGCTGCTTCCACGTTTTTTCCCGATTTATTCCCGTCGGATTTGTGGATTCTCTTCAAATAAAAAAACGCACGCACACATTTTTTATTATTATCATCATTATCATCATCATCATCATCACCATCACCATCATCATCATCATCATCATGATCGTCATGGCCACCTTTAAAGTGGAATTAAAATTCCAACGAAATTTTTTTCTTCACCGAACGATTTCCGAACGGAATTATTTATTAATAATAATAATAATAATAATAATAATTTATTATTATCATTATCATTATCATTATTATTATTTTTCGAATGCATTATTAGCGATGTCGGATGATGATGATGATGATGAGAGTCGATGATCTTCGTTCGTGACCTTTTTTTTTTTTTTTTTACTATTTTATTGACTTCTGATTGTCCGGTCGGTTGGTCGGTTGTTGTGTTTGTTGTTTGTTGTTGTTGTTGTTGTGGTACAAAAAAAAAAAAAATAAACGGCATTCCTGATGGACGAAGCCTCGAAACCATCAACAACTTTAAACTCTTTGATTTAAAAACTCCAAATTTGGAAATTGGAGAGAGAAAAAAGGAAGGTTAGAGTCACGTTTTTTTTAACTTTTTATGGAAGTTTTTATTTACGTCGGCTTATAATTAATCACACGGTATTTACTACTATCGTGGTGGATAAAAATTATTTTGTCTCGTTTAATCGTGTACCTTATTTCTTTTTCTTCTTCTCCTTAATTTTAATTATCTATTAAAGAAACCATTTTTAAAAAAAAAAAAAAAAAAAAGAATCATCTCTTACGTGCGTGCGTGAGCGTATTTAAAGACAAATTGATTGGAGGGTTAAAGTTTTCCTTATGTTTACTTCGTTGGAATCGTCGTTTATGCTAAGTTTCTTCTGCCACGACATTACGTAAAGCGTACGAAAAAAAGAAAGAAAACAAACATGGCGGTCCATCGTTGCATTCAGGGCAGGACGGTAAAAAGGAAAAGTCTAATTAAGACGTTTTCTTTCATTTTTTTTTTTTTTCGTTTGTTGTTTGTCGTATCCGTTTGAAAACTTGTTGACTGGATATTACGTCCGTCGGTCGGTTTGTTTGTTTGTTTGTCTGTTTGTCATTTTTAAAATACTAACGAGAAACGATGTTGATGATGATGATGATGATGATGATGATGAGTTTGACGTTTTTAAATTTTTCTAACAAAAACTTGTAATCAACGCCACACAATCTTGGCGATGACGTGTTGTTACATTTTCTTCTGCTTGTTTTATTATTAATAATAATAATAATGGTCGTCGTGTCGTTCTTGTACGTATCAAATTATTATTATTATTATTTTTTTTTTTACAAACTTCCATAAATAGTAGTAGTGGCAGTTGTAGTGATGATGACGTTGTGTAACATCTTAATTTTTTTTTTGTTATCGTTTCGGATTTCATGGAAACGTTATTATTATTATTATTATTATTAATATCTCATCGAGACGTCTCATTGATGACGTCACACTCACTCACAGGAAAAAAAAAGAATTTCCGGTTGTTTTTCTTACCTTTAACGATTTTTAAATTTGATGATAATGATTGTTGTTGATGATGATGATGATGATGGTGATGATTTTATTGTTGAGGATGATAATGATGATGATGATGATTGTAATGTTGATGATGATGATGATGATGATGATAATGAAAACGTTTGAAATAAGTATACGAATGATTTTATATTAATTTTTTTTTATTTCGCGTTTTAAATTACAATGATTAAATTAATAGCCGGTAGAAAAAAAAAGGAAAAAGTAAATTAAAACGGGGGGAAGAGGGGAGGGGAGGAGGGGAAATAGTATTTTTAGAGTAGATGAACAATTTAATAAATTACAAGGGGAAAAAAAATTTTTTTTTCTTTTTTTTCGTAACGGAGAAAAAAAAATGATTTGCAAATTAAAAAAATAAAAAAAAAAATAAAAATGGTTGCAGAAATAAATATAATATAATTCGACATGAGAGTGCGTATGAACAAACAAACAAACAAACAAACGAACGAACGAACGTATGTGTTAGTAAAAAAAAAATAGTAATTATTATTATTATTATTGTTAGCTGCTTTTTGAAAGAAAGTGAGATGATGATGATGATCGTTTTCTTACACCTGAAAACATTTATTATTATTATTATTATTATTATCAATATTTTTTTTTTCGTGTTTGGTTGTTGTTGTTGTTGTTTGTTAGAGATCAAAAATAAAAATAAAAAGTTTTCGGACACGACTGCGAATAAATACCTGGAATAAAAAAATATTTAAAAAATTTACCTGCCCTGCTTTTGCGATTCTTGTTTTTTTTAATTAAATTTAAATAATAATGATAATAATGATGATGATGATGATGAAGACGACGATGATGATGATGATAATATGTAACAAAAAAAAAAATTAACGATTATTGATTTTAAAAATTTAAATTAGAAAAAAAATTGTCAATCAATCAATCAATCATTCCTTTATCAAATGTGTATCTTATAAATAATACGAATAATAATGATTAAATAATAAACAGTGACGAATTAAGGATTTAAAATTTTACTTTTTAAATAATAATAATAATAATAATAATAGTCAAAAATCTCACGAAGTTTTTTTTTTTTTTTTTAAATTTTTAATAACAATAAATTTTTATTTTTTAATATTTTTTTTGTTTATTTACAAAATTAGTATTTCGTAGTATTAACGTGTATCAATAATAATAATAATAATAATAATAATTTGATCACGATATCGTGGCGTTAGAAAAAAAAAAGAGAAAACGGTAAAATAATTTTTTTTTTTTTTTTTTTTTAACGGCTAATCGGGGGTAACGCATTATTTGTGTAACGAAAAAAAAAAAAATTTTTTTTTTTTTTTTTCTTTATCGAACTCATCAAAAATTGTAAATAAAAAAAAAAAAAAAAACCGTAAAATAATAATTAAATTTCATCAACCGTAAAATTAATAAAAAAAGTTATTATTATTATCATTATTATTATTATTTCGTGGGATTAGAGTAATGTAATAAACGTGGCGGAAACCATGTGCAAAAAAAAAATAAAACGAGGAAAATAAAAAACAAAATTGACGCGTCACCGTTCAAAACGGAAAAAAAATGGCGGTAAAAAAATTTTAAAATTTATTTTTGTGTTTCGTTTCGTTTCCGGTTTAGACGCGACGCCATTTTGTAAAATTACTCGCAATAATAATAATAATGGTAAAATGATTTTTTTTTTTTAAAAAGTAAATAAATAAATAAATAAGTAGAATATTTTTTTTAATTAATAATTTATGTTAATTTATATGAATCGTATGTTTGTTCGTTTGTTTGTGTTGTCACGTGATCCAATAATAAAAAAAAAAAATATGTAATAAAAATTACGAGAGTAATAAAATTATTTATTTATTAGTTTCGTATGGCAATAACAAGAACGCGGTGCGTTTGTAAAAAGTCATCCCGTCGTCGTCGTCGTCGTCGACGACGTTAATTATAATTTTTTTTGCCAATAATAACGGAAACGGAAACGGAAAAACCACACGCGCACGCGCACACCCGCACGCATAATTAAACGAATTTATTTTTTTAATACCATCTTCACGAAATTTCTTAGATAAAAAAAAATATCTATCGAAAAAAACAACGAGAGCGAGAGAGAGATAATGATTTGTTGTTGTTTGTTATTATTATTATTTGAGTTAATAAAGGAAATAATAATAATAATAAGTCAATTATATTGAAAATGGAACGAATTTCATCAACGATTTGCATTCCATTGGATTCGAATGGAATGAAAACCACACGAAAGGATTCAACTCTGGGTCCGTCGTTCCAGTTTTCGTGACGGGGAAAAATAAAAAACCACATTTTTTTTCTTTTAATGGTTAAATAATGAAGAGTGAGAGAGAGAGAGAGAGAGAGAGAGAGAGAGAGAGAAAGAGAAAGAGAGAGAGAGAGAGAGAGAGAGAGAGGGGGAGAAAGAAAGAAAGAAAGAAGAAACAAATGATATTAAAAAAAAAGAAAAAGAAAGATGGAAAGAATGAAATAAAATAAGAGAGAGAGAAGAGAACGAATGGTAGATAAAGAGAGAGAGAGAAAAGAACGAATGGAAGGTAAAAAGAGAGAGAGAGAAAAGAACAAACGGAAGATAAAAAGAGAGAGAAAGTTTTTCTGAACCAAATAGGTAAAACTAAATAGGTTCCGGGTTTCGTCGAAACGCCTCTAAGAGAAATAATGAATGATTGATAGATAAATCGATCGTCGATCGATATATCGATTCGATTTTTAACGATCGATTGTTTATATAAATATTTTTTTTTATTTTTATTTTTTTCACGAGAATTCGAACGAAATCCGTTAAAATTCTTTACTCTTTAATTCGTTCGTTTTCATCGAGGAAAATTTAAAACACGAACGTTAAAAATCAACCTGAAAAAGTTCGTTAAAAAAAAAAAAAAACGAAATGGCGGCTCCGTTAACAATAAAATAAATAATTTACCATAAATCGACAAATAACAAACTCGACGATTAAAATCAATGGAAAAAAAAAAAAAAAACTACGCGTTTGTTAAATACAATAAACTACGTAATAAACTTCCGCCATTTAATTTTCATAATAATAATAATAATAATAAAAACAATCCGGATTTTAAAACGCTCCCCGACGAGGCGTGGAAATTTTTTTTTTTTTTTTTTTGCCACAAATAAAAGGTGTGCCCCGTAGTTTTGAAAAAAAGAAAAAAAAATTGCGACGCACCTTATGCCAATAAATAAACTTTTTTTTTTTTTTGCTTTTCCTTCCATCATCTATTTCCGGTTTCGTTTAAAACAAAACAAAAGAAGAATAAAAAATGGAAAAGTTTATTAATGTTCAAACAAACAAACAAACAAATAGCCGATCAAATGATTTTTATTTTTTTCCTTCTATTGTTGTTACTTTTCCAGTTTTCGACGTTTCCGTTAAATTTAATTCGAAAAAGTGACACCAGGCGTGTCATCGTCGTCATGACGACGATGACGTCGACGAAGGAAGGAAAGAAAGAAAGAAAAAAAAAAGTCGGACGATTTATTATTGCGGTTTTTATTAAAATTGATTTCGATACCTTCTGGAAATTTCTTGCCGCAAAAATTCCGTTAAATATAACAAACAATTGTTTGTTATAATTTGATACAATCGTAGTGTAACGTACAAACGTGAAATTAATCGTGTCATTAGCTTCTCTCTCTCTCTCTCTCTCTCGCTCGCATTTAGTCATACGTAGATTAAATATTTCATTGATAAGTATATATAAATAAAATTCCAACGGATTTTCTTCTCGACGTCGTTTCTTGGTTTGCGTTTGTTCTTAAATCGCTCGTAACGACGTGTAAAAAAAATTTTTTCGTGTAACCGGTTTCCGTTTTATTTCACTTTTACCTCCTGACACGAATTAATTGCGAAAAAATTTTTTATAATTAGAGTATAAATTACTCTGCATTTTTAACAGTTTTTTTAACTTTTTTTTTATTTTTTCAGGTCGGTTCCGCGTCGGCCGGAGGAGGTGGTGGTGGCGGTGGTGGAGGTATTGGCGGTAGCGGTGGCGGTGGCGGTGGAGGAGACATATGGCCGTTGGAAAGGCCGGAAGGAATGACGCAAATCCAATCGTTGGAAGTCATGTGCGGAAAGGATCACATGGACGTTCACTTATCATTCACACATCCTTTCGAGGGAATAGTGTTTTCCAAGGGTCAATATGGTGACCCGAGGTGCGTGTACGTGACTCCCTCTGCGGGAAGGACGTTTTTCTCATTTCGTATAGCATACGCGAGATGCGGTACCAAACCCGATCTTCACGGTCAGTTTTACGAAAACACGGTGGTCGTTCAATACGACAAAGACTTGCTAGAAGTGTGGGACGAAGCCAAGAGACTCCGTTGCGAGTGGTTTAACGATTATGAAAAAACAGCATCCAAACCCCCGATGGTCATAGCCGATCTTGACGTCATACAGCTTGATTTCAGAGGTAAGATCATAATAATAATAATAATAATAATAATGATACCAAACCAAAAAAAAAGCGTACGAATGGTGCCTGACGAAAACAACTCACACGTCATAGAATTTAATTTTTTGTTTTTTTTTTGTTACTCTATGAAATTCGATAGGTCGAATAAAGACATGTTTTGCAACACGATTGGATTATTATTATTATTATTATTATTATTATTTATTAACAAAATAAAAAAATATGTTTTATTAATTAAATATTTAAAAAGTCGAATTCAACATAATAATAATAATAAAAGACATAACAACATTTGCATGAATTAATAATAATAATAATAATAATAATAAAATCCGGAAACAACGGGGGTACACGCGTGTAACGAGGTAAACGTATTCGGGTATCGTGTGTCTAATGACACGACGACAAGAAGCGACTCGGTTGGATTTTTATTATTTTTATTAATTTAACTTTTTTTTTATTTTATTTATTTATTTAGTTGCCGTCGTCGTCGTCATCATCGTCAACGTCGTGACGATGTCGCGATTTATTTTCTATCTCTCTCTCTTTCTCTCTCTTATTTTCTTTGAAAAATCATCTTTATAAAAAAAAAGTGATTCGCGCTTTCGTTCGTCCATATTGTTTTTTTTTTTTTTATTGATGTCACGCGTCACGTTTTTTTTTTTTTGATTAAGAAAAACCGTTAATTCTTTTTAAAAAAAAAAAAAACTCGTGTTTGTATGTGTTGACATTTTTAATTCTTGTTTCATTCAATAACACAAACAACAACAACAACCGAACACAAAAAAAAAAAAAAAAAAAACAAAAAAAAAAATACATATGTATATAATTTTAATGGCAAACAATTTTTTTTTGTTGTTGTCGAGAGAAATTTTTCAAATTTTTATTATTTAAAACCATTTCCGGTTTGTTTTATAGCAATGGATGAATGCGATGATGATGATGTTTATACTGATGTTGATGATGATGATGAAATAAAGTTGCAAAAAAGATAAAAACGTGAAATTCAATCGTTGGTTTCTTTTTCCTTTTTATGTTTTTTTTTTTTTTATTTGATTAAAACAAACCGATTGTTGTTGTTGTTGTTGTTGTTATGCTCTCACGAATCATCATCATCATCATCATTAACATCATCACTTCTTTTAAATCGCGCAACACCTTTTTACGAGCACACGTCTTTTTTAATTTTCATTCAAATTGTTTAAACAATTCATAATTTTTTTTTGTAATGAATTTGACTGACGATCCTCGATATGAAAACCGAATGAGGTCATTATCATCATCATCATCATTATCATCATCATCATCATCATTATCATCATCGTGTGTGTGTGTGTATCATTTTAACCTTGACACTCTCTCTCACTCTCCGAAAAAACCGCAACAAACACAAAAAATAATTTTTTTTTTTTTGTGTGATTGTATGAGGTTCATTGGCTTTATAAAGAAAAAAAAATGAAACCGCATATAATAATAATAATAATAATTATTATTATTATTATTAATTAACAATTTATTTATTAACTGTATCCGGTTTTATACCGTTTCGATTGTCATCATCATCATTCTCATCATTCTCATTATTTATTTTTTTCGATTCGAAAAAAATTTATTTGCGAGGGGAGAGGAGGGGGAATAAAAGAGTATCAGACAGGTGTTTCCGTTTCCAGTCGGGAAAATATTTCTCTCAAATGGTATCGATGAGTTTTAACATTCGGAAAATAAACCGGAAATATTAGAAACTTAGAGAGAGAGAAATCACATTCATTAGCTTGATAAAAATTTAAACGAAACGGAAAATTTAAAAATGGCGGGAAATTTTTTAAAATCAATAACAAACCGGAAATAGTTTTTTTTTTTTTTTTTTAAACCCAAACGAAATTTTTTTTTGGAACGGTTAAAAAGGGCGAGAATATTCGAGATTTTGCGAGACACAGAAAAAATTTTGGAATTATCATGATGAAATAATAATGACAAAATGTATTTTCTAATGACACGATTTTTTAAAATTTAAAATAGTGGATCCTTTACACACGTTAACGATTCAATGAATGAATTTTATTATTATTATCAATTTATCATTATCGGTTTGTTGTTGTTGTTGTTTGTTGTTGTTATTTTTCATTTCTTTTCTTTATTAACTCTTATAACGGACACATTTTATCTCATTTGACTTAATAAACAACCGTTTGTCGGTTGTATCATTATCATTATTATTAATAATAAAAGGAGGAGGAGGAGGTAATTTTAAATTATCTTGTTAACTTGTTGACGTTTTTGTTGACGGTGAAAAAAATTGAAGAATTTCTTTTTTTTCTTTTTTTCTTTTTTTATTTACGATGAAAAATAAATGATAATTAACGCGGCGTGTTTGTTTTTGTGATAAGATGAACAACAACGACAAACGAGGAAAATATCGGATTTAATTGTTTTTATCGAATTCTTATGGAGAAATGTGGAGCGTAACGTCATCCATGGCAGCCGCCATTTTGACAAATTTTTCCGTTTAACGTTCGTTTTATTTTTTCCACTTTTTTCCTTCTTTTTCTACTTTCTTATCAAATTTTAACGGTTTTACGTGAAAATCTTTTAAAAAAAAAAAAAAAAATGAAGAAGAAACAAAAAAAAAAATTACGGGTTTGTTTTTTTATTTTTTTTTGGAAAAAAACCGTACAATACAACAACAAACACTCAATTAAAGGTCCAACTCGTTTAATAAATCAATGTTTTAAATCAGTAGTGTTAGCCAAGAAGAAGTTGAACTCTCTCCAGAGAATTTAGGCAGGCCCACCATTCTCTCTTATTGCTTTATAATAGCAACAACAACAACAACAAACAACAACAAACAAAAATAAAAAGATTTTTTTTTTTTGATAATAAATCCAAGCGGAAAATTACGTATAAAATTAACTCGAAATAACCGTTTTTCGTTTATTATCATTATTATTATTTATTTATTTATTACCGTGTTAAAAACTAAGAGTTTGTCATTCAGTCAGTCAATCATTCAATCAGTCAGTCATTCAGTCATTCAATTAACATTTTTAATTTTATTTATAATTTTTAGTGCGCGAGAAAAAAAAAAAAGTTTATTAATTTTTGTTTTTTTTGTTTTTTAAATTTTCCAGGCGACAACGTCGATTGTTGGATGGAAATTCAACATGGTAAAGGACCTTGGGCTCCTCCAGTGAGTGGCATCGTACCTTTAGGTTCGACTTTAACATTAGTTGTTGCCATCAACGATTACCGAGGTTAGTATCACACGAAAAAAGAAAATCACGTTTCAAGATCGTTGTAGATCGGTTAAACAATTACGTAAATTTCTCCCTCCCCCCTCCCCCCGTCCACAATTTCGAAAACACGGATCGAAAATTCTCGAAATTTCAGCACCCCCCACGTCACCTCACCTCGCCCCCCCTTTCATCCAAAAAAAGAAAAAATTTTTTGACCATTACGAAAAAAATGATAACCGAAGGTGGTTATTAAACGCGGCGTGGCATTAACGATACCTTTTTCTTTTTTTTCTCGCTATTAATAATAACAACAACAACAACAAACAACAAACAACAAGTAATACTTACTCGCGATAATAATAATAAATTTGATGACAGGGTGTGCGAATATATTCGCCATTTAAAAAAAAAAAAAAAAGACGGCGAAAAAATCTCCGTTAGAATTTTTTTCAGATGAATGTGTGTGATATATTCGCTGCTCCTTCCCCCCTCCCCTCCCCGAAAAAAAATAAAAACAAATTCACGCGATAATTAATCGATGGATCGATCGATCGATATTACTACCTCGCCATAATCGTTACGAAAATTTTTTTTTTTTAAATTTTTTCGTCGAATATTATTATTATTAGGTGCGAGTGTGCGTGAGTGGAAACGAAAAAAAAAATTCGGATGGATTCTTATCATTCTTATCACTCTCGAAAACTTTAAATTTTTTTACTCTATGAAATTTCGCGGGATTATAATTTATAGTTTTTGCATCACTCGCACATGTGCGAATTTCGATATATCGAGATATATCGATCGTTAATCATTTTTTTCTCTTAAAAAATTTTACGTCGCGTTGCCAACTTAAAAAAAAAAGTATGGGTTGCCAACTTAAAAAAAAAACTTACGTGTCATCCATTTAAAAAAAAAAAAATTTACGCGTTGCAAACTTTATAAAAAAAATATTTACGTGTTGCAAACTTAAAAAAAAGAAAATTTACGCGTTGCAAACTTAAAAAAAAAAAAATTTACGTGTTGCAAACTTAAAAAAAAAAAATTTACGCCTTGCCAACTTAAAAAAAAAAAAAATTACGTATCATCCTTTTAAAAAAAAATATTTACGTGTTGCAAACTTAAAAAGAAGAAAATTACGTGTCATTCATTAAAAAAAAAAAAATTTACGCGTTGCCAACATACAAAAAATAAAACTTTTTTTTGTTTTTTTTTTTTTTGTTGAAACTTTCGATAAATTTTTCACACGCGCTAACACGCAGGCACGCACTCACGCACACGCACGCGTTTACATGTATATATTTTTTTTTTCTGGAAATGAATTCTCCACCTTTTTAAACTTGTACGCGCGTAAATCATGATGTTTTTGACACGAAAAAACTTTGACTTTTACTTGGGGGGGCAACCGAACAAAAAAACCTAACACGTAAAACAACAACCGGCTCGAAATTCTCTCTCTCTCTCTCTCTATCTTTCTCTCTCATTCTCTTTTTTTTTTTTTTTTGGGAAAACGCGTCAAATTAATAAATCATTTTATTAAAAAGTTTTTTTTTAAATTTTTTTTCTTCTCCAAATTGTTTTCTAATGAAATTAATTAATATTAATAATAATAACGTGAAATTAAAAGAAAAAAAAAATTTGTGAATGAGAGAGAGAGAGAGAGAGAGTAAGAGAGAGAAAGATTGAGGAAAATTTTTCCGCCATTATTTAAAAAAAAAACAAAATATCGTATCGAATGTAATCGAATCGAATCGAAAGTTTTTTTTTTTTTTTTTTTCTATTCGAACGGTTTTTTTTTTTTTTTTTGTATTTTCGAATGAGAGAATTTTGAACTTGAGGTAAAAGAAAAAAAAAAGGTATATGGTCGAATACGAGTAATAATAAATGGCCTCGGGTAAATGACGGGTATTTAAATTCTCACACCCAGTGACTCATTTGTTATTTTTTTTTTGAGGCCCTCCTCGCTCGCTGACTCCCTTTTTTTATTTAAAAAAAAAAAAAAAAAAAAAAAAGAAATTTATTTATTAATTTTTTAATATATCAAAAGAGAGAGAGAGAGAGAGAGAGAAGGGAAAAGAGAAGGAAAAAAGAAAGAAATTTTTTAAAAATACTTTCGCAGGTGAATTCGATATGAGAGTGAAATCGTGCGCAGCATCCGATGGAGCCGGACACGTCATACAGCTATCAGATGAAAACGGATGCGTTTTAAGGCCGAAAATGATAAGTAGATTTTTAAAAGCGAAAGGAGCAGACGACAGAGCATCGGTTATAACTTATGCATTTTTTCACGCATTTAAATTTCCCGACGCTTTGAGCGTTCACATAAAATGCAAAGTTGAAATTTGCCGTCACGGATGTTTGGACCACTGTCAGTTCGGTTCGGATTTTGGACATTTACTTCATCATCATTTACCCACGGGTACCAACCAACATATGTTTTGATTTGAATAACGTTTTGAGCAGTTTGATTATATAATAATAATAATAAATTTTTAGGTGGCGGTGGTCAATATGATGATGCCATCGAAAGAAAGGATAACGTTCCACCACCCATGCGTCCGTCAATAAAAAAACAAAAAATTCAATCGTCCGTCAAACCGGTTCGAGAAGATAATAATGACGATGATGTGATGACGTACGACGACGACGGCGGCGGCGGCGGCGAGGATGATGATGACGATGACGAAGATGATGGATTTGACGAAAGGCCCAATTCGGTGCCGCATCATAGAGGTGGTGGTGGTGGTGGCAATAATGGTTTCAGCTCTCTGGCAAGAGATCCATCATCGTCGTCCCACGGTACTCAATCACACAAGCACGTATATTTACAATCGGATGAAGTAGATTCGGAAGAAATGAAAGGAGGAGATCCTTTGCCTCAACCGCAATTTCAGGTGAGTGTGCGTGTGCGTGTGTCGACTATCGATCCATCGGTCGGTATGATATCTATATGCACACATTATAGGAAATGCCGAGGCCGGGTCATAAAGATGAACAGGAAAGATTTCCACACGGTCCGAGAAATTTAGATGGTGATTCCGCATCGATATTTAATTCGAGATCGTTATCGGAAAAAGATAAGAGAAAACGTCGATCCGTCGTCGTTTCTGACAGAAAGGTAAGATTTAAATCAATCATTCATTCATTCATTCATTGAATGAAATTGGGATTTACGATAATTTTTTTTTTATGGGGTAGGTGAGAAGTGCTGACGTCGGGGTTAGTGGCATATACGAAGTCATATCGGAAGCCGATTTAGCATTTACGCCGGATACTAAAGCGGAAGCCGTAACCGTTTTCAGGGGTAGGATAAGGGAAGAAGTCGTTTACGGGATTTGTTTACCAATGCCAGGTATGAAAATAGGGAGGAGAAGGAGGGGAAAACGGGGGGTAATTTCAGAAAAATAACAATAAGTTATTTTATAGGTTTCAGCATACTTTTCGTAGTGGTAGCAGTATCGGCGGTTGTTGCCGCATTAGTAGCCGGCTCTCTTTTATATCGTTATCAATTGCAAAAAGAAGCACAACAATTAACGGCGGCGCAACACAGGAGGAGAACGGAAGTGGTAGAGGAGGAGAATCATCATCATCATCGCAGAAACGGAAACGTCGTTGTCGTCAACGGTTCAAACGGATGGACAAATTGGATGCCAATGAGATTGCTTCGTCCGAGAGTACAGGAAACGACGACGACGACGACGTCACCATCGTCGACGTCATGTCCGCAAAATTCGGTTAATTCCACGACGTCGAATCACAGTCACGACGGTTGACATTATCTGATGCTCACATACACGCATCCAATTTAAATAAAAAAAAAAAAATTTTTTTTTTAATAATTTGTTATTGTTGTTTGTTGTTGTTGTTGTTTTTGTTGTTCGTGAACATGTTTCGAGAATTTGATGTAAGTGATAAAAAAAAAAAAAGAACACAAAAGAGGTAAGACAACGGTTTTGTTTCTCGTCCATTATTCGGACAACGTGCTCTGCTACTACGGTGTGCGTGTGCGTGTGCGTTCGGTCTCGGGTATACAAACAAAGTGTGACCGACAACAAACATTTCCCGTCGTTGTTTGTTCGACTCGTTGTTGTTTTTTACGAAACGCACGCACGCACGCATGCACGCACCCCCACACACACACGCAACAAATAAAAAATCAACGTTACTACTATTTACACGTAAATTAATTTTAGTAAAAAAAAATAAAAATAAAAATAATAGTAATAATAATAATAATAATAAAAAGACGTTTTTAATTTTTTTTAAATAATTTTATTTAATTAATTTATTAATTTATTTATATGTATAATTATCATTATCATTATTATCTATTTTTTTTTAATTTGCTCATATTATTATTATTATAAACCAAAATTTAAAAAAAAAAAATAATATTATCGATTGATTGATTGATGGATTGATTGTTGAATTTTTATTAATTAATTTTTAATATTATTACCAATCGTCACCGAAAACAGCTTTTTATTTATTTATTTATTTATTTATTATGTACATTAATACATAATTTTTTTTGTAAATTATTTATTTATTTATTTATTTAATTACCAAAATAAATAAAAAAAAATTATTTTTAATACTTTAACCTAATTGTAATTATTATTATTATTATTATTATTATCATTATTATTACTAAAAAGTTTACTTTTCTACTTTTTTTTTGTTAATAAATAAATAAATAAATAATAATAATAATAGTAACAATAATACATCAAAAATAATATGACGTAATAATTATTTATACGATTCTATTAATTATTTATTTATTTTTTGCTTACGTCACTCACGTCTCGTCGGCTCGAGTCACAAAAAAGAAAATTAAATAATAATTATATTAATAATAATAATAATAAATAAATAAATAATTTTATTAATCGTTTTCGAATAGCTCCCAAAAAAAAAGAGAAATTTTCTTTATTATTATTATTAAAAATAATTTATATGCAAATCTCGCTCGCATTTATGTAAATTCGATTCATTATTATTATTATTATTATTATTATTATTATTATTATTATTATTATTATCATCGCCATCATCGGTATTATTATTATCATTTAAAAAAAAAAAAAATGCGACCACGCGTTTACCACACACACGCGCTTAACGTGACAATAACAAATGAATTCGATGAAATGTTGTTTTCCATATCGATAATAATAATAATAATGATGATGATGATAAAATAATTTATTATTACTGTTACTATTGTATTATTATTATTATTATTATTATTATTATTATTATTATTATTATTATTATTATTATTATTATTAGAGTACAGGTACGAAAATAAAATGCTTTTTTTTTTTTTTAATCGAAAAAATAAAAATAATTAAATAAATAATTCAATTTTTTTTTTTTTTAATCTTGTTAACTTTTTTAAAAATTAATAAATAATAATAATAATAATAATTAAAAATTATTAATAATTAACAATAGAAAAAATAAATAAATAAATTAATTAATTAATAAGAAAATTGATTAATAATAAATAAAAATAAATCGGATAAAATGCGTGGCGTGACGTAGAGTTTACTACTACTACGTGCCCATCGTTAAATTATAAATATAATTACCGATAATGATAATAATAATAAATAATAATAAATGGTAATGATGACGTCACGTCATAAAAAAAAAATTTTTTAATTTATTGATTTATGAAAGTATATATATCCGATAGGACTTGATACACCGGAAAACGCGATGAGTCGATACCGGAAAGGGATGTAGAGTGCGCTCTATGACAAGTATCTCTATGGAAATGACGTCATTCGTACTATATAATAAAACCGTTAAAAGGATTTTATGACGTTTAATAACGATAAATGATTGATATATATTGTAATGTTTGTTTTGTGAGATTGAAAAAATAAAATAAAATTTTTTTTGTTTTTGTAAAAACAAACACATACATGTCTTCTTCTTCCACGTTCGTTTTCAACAACAACAAATTTAAATTAATTAATAACAAAATGTTTATTGTGTTTGTTTCTTTTTTTTTATTTATTATACATAAAAATGAAAATTGTGAAAGTGTATTATATAAATTTACTATTTTATAAAAAACGTGTTAAAATGTAAATTTAAATTTAATATTAAAATTTAAATATAATATTATTATTATTATTTTATTTATTATTATTATTAGTTCTGGCTCAGAAGGACGTTGTATTCCCGTAAACGCTCCTCCTCCCGGGAAAAGAGCAGGATGAAACACGTCCAGGAGTTTCAGTCGAGTAGTGGCTTCGTCTCAGTCCCGAACTGTCCCTGCTACCGGATGGGGAAGTTAGTGCGAAATAAAATTAACCTGGGTTAACAAAATAATTCACCGATATGTATACCGGAAGTAAGTTGTTTTTATTTTATTTTTTTTTTTTTAACAAACAACGTGAGAAAATTTGTCGTGTCACCACCACGTGTTCGAATGAAAAAATTATTATTATTATTATTATTATTTAAAAGTGTATGTTGACACTTTTCTTTTTTTAACGGGGATTTTAAATTCGATGTAAAAATACTTTATAATCCGGAAATCCGGTTTTTATAAAACTTTTCACAAGAAATTTCATGACATTTACGTACGTTAGAGTGTGCGCATGCGCGTGCGCGTTCAGGTCACTTCGAACAAGAGAGAGAGAGAGAGAGAGAGAGGTATATTTAAAATATAGAAAAAATTTTTTTATTAATTAATTAATTTTATTTATTTATGTGTATGTTTTGTTTTTTATATATACATAAAAAAAAGGTAAAAATATCATCATTTTTCACACACTCTTCGTTTTAATAAATAAATAAATAAGTAATGATGACGTAATCAACATTTTAAAAAAATATATAAATTACACAATAATAATAATAATTAAAATTTAATAAATTAATAATTAACGAAAATAATTATAATGGTGGTGATGATGATGTTGGTAGTGATGATGATGGTGGTGGGGGTGGTGCTGGTGGTGGTGATGATAATGATGATGATGATGATGATAATGATAATGATGATGGGGGTGACGGTGATGAAATAATAATAATAATAATTTATGCCTTTATTTAATTACGTCGATACCGTTCGGCACCGTCCGAAAAAAAAATTTAAACAAATAAATAAATAAATAAAACAATAAATAAATAAATAAAGTAAAAAATAAATTTAAAAAAAAAAAAACCGCCAAATGATTTTTGCGAGCTTGAAAATAATTTTTTAAAGTGGCGGACGAAATAAATCCACATTTACCTGTATTTGTAAAAAAAAAAAAAAAGGAATAATTAGTTATGTATTTTACATAAATAAACAAAAAAAAAATTATTTAAAAACTCGCAACATCATACATAAGACGCAGCAGTATGAAAATAATAATAATAATAATAATTTTTTTGTTATAACTACAAACTACTTAATGAGCAAACCTAAGGTGTTGTTGTTGTTTACATTTAATTTTTTTTTAATAACAAATAATAATAATAATTATAATAATACTTAATTACATATGTAATGATGATAATAATAAATAATTAATTAATTAAAAAGTTAACAAAAAAACTAAATATAAATAAAATTACCAGTAATGTACTGTACATTCATCCAATTTATTTTGAATGTTAAATAATAATAATAATAATAATAATAATAATAATAATAATAATAATATTTTAAATATATATTTGTACTCAAGCGCAAGATGCAACATCCCTTATCATCGTCGTGGCAGTAGTATTTTTTTTTCTCGTGGTTATATCATCATCATCATCTTGTGCCATCAAGTAACTGATTTTTAAAAAAATTTTCGTCATCGTTTTATTTTTTTTATTTTTTGTCATTAAACGATGTCGCGAATTAATAATAATAATAATAACCTTCATCAGACTTTATTGAAAAAAGAGGTCATAGAGTAATAAAAACAAAAGTTTGTGATTAAAAAAATTTTCCGGAAGGAGAATTGAAAGCGACCGAAACTGTTTCCTCTCGCTTTTACTCTGGGAGAGGAGTAAAGTAAAAGCAATATGGCGTCGAAACAGTAAAAACGGTTAGAGAGGAGAGGATGGAAGGGTTGGGGGAGGTGGGGGGGTAAAGTCTAAATTCTCGAAGTTTCTTTTTTTTTTTTAATAATAAGGATTTAAAGCTTTTTAATTTAATTTTTGTTTTGTTTTGCTTTGGGTCCTACGACCAAAATCTCCATTTTGATTTTTTCATATGAATCAATGACGTAGGTTTAGCTTCGACCAATGACGATAAACTTTTACCGGTTATGGCGGAAAAGGGTCGTAATCTTACGCAAAGTATCGCAGACATTAAACACGATACTATTAATATCGATAATAATATGACGAGAGTTGCTGCGAAACCTGGAGTCGACATGCAAATAAGGCCGGGCATGTCGTTGACGGCAGGTACGACTATGGTGGGTGCTTCCGTCACGTTTGAATTTTCTTCAATTGAAAATGTTAAATCACCCGTGGAAACGACTCTAATGACACGATTTAATCCGATTTCTTTTTCCGGTGATGATGTTTCACGACGATACCTTCTTCCGACTCGTCTTTCGTCACGTATGTGAGCTCCACCACCTACTCCGTTACCTACTCCACCTCCTCCTCCTACTCCGAGATAAGCATCTATCGGTAGATGAGGATGACCCAAACCGTAATTTTGATCTGTTATTGGTGCACCGTGTGAAGCGTGAGCTTCCAAAAGACCGGCGTGTGCGTTCAATAATCCGTGAGGTTCGGAACATTGATCTGGACACTGATACCGACATATTTGTATGGTGCACTGGAAATGAACTTCCATGGAATCTGGAAATTTAAAAGCTTGAAAGTGTGCGTAGGATAGTACGGATGCACTCGCACCGAAATTTTTTATTTTAGTAAATCTCGACATGAGTTTCGGTCTGGTCACGCATCCTTTTTGATCTACCAGTTGTATGGGTGCTCGTTTACCATCGTGAGCCATGCAATTCCTCACGAGCATGTCGAATTTCGAATCGTCGTCTTTTATAGCTAAAACCATGGTCATAGTTTGTCCTATTTTTACCAAACCGGATACTTCCGATGCCCAAGGTCCTTTACCAACTTGAATTTGCATCCAACAACCAACGTTGTCACCGGCAAAATCAGCTCTAACAACGTCTAACATATCTACCGGAAACGGTCTGAACGTAACGGATTTTTCATATTGATCGTGCCACGTGCATCGTAGTTTTCTTGCTTGATCCCAAACCTCTTGTACCTGAGGATCGTACTGTATGACAATTATGTTTTCGAAATAAGTTCCCGAACCGGAATCGGCTCCATATCCGTACAATCCATTTTCGGTATTTCCGGCCGTTCCGCACGCGTGTATGCTTATGTCAAAATTAGCAGAAGTTCTACCGAGTCCCGCGGGAAGGTACACACAATTCACGTTGCTGTAGTGTCCCTTGCTGAAAACGATACCGTAAAAAGGTTTGTCGAATCCTATGTAAACTTTCATCGAGCTTTTTTCACATTTCACATCCAACGAAACTATTTTTGGCATGTCAGGCATCGGTGCCGGCCAAGGATCACCACTTGGATTTCCACCTCTACCTCCTCCGAGTCCTCCCAAACCACCCAAACCTCCGTGATTAGCCGCTATTACCTTGTAAACTTTATCCGATGCATCCGAGGATTGTATTGGTGGAGGAGGTGGTGGAGGGCCCTGATACGAATTCGAATCGAAAATTGTTGGTTGTTTACCGTGATGAGGATTCGGAAAGGGTTTGTTGGGATGCGGACCGACATTGGAACGATTGGGCAAGTTGATCGGGTGACCCCTGCTGGGGGGCGGTTGGTAATTATGTTTCGATCCCGATTCCGCCGCTTCTTGATCCTCTGGACGTGACGATTCTTCTTCCAGTCCCAAATCTATATCTTCCCTATCCTGAGCGTTGTTACTTTGTTTCGCATCCGGAATATCGTGATTTCCTCCTCCACCTCCTCCTCCTCCTCCTTCGACGTGATTATTACCCGCTACGGTTTCTACCACGTCAACTTCTTCTCCAGCTGCCGTCTAAAAAAAAAAAAAAAAAAAAAAAAATTAAAAATTTACACGGTCGACATTTTTTTTTTTTTTGTAATCGAACAACTATCGCGTGATACAAAAAACTTAACTTCCGGTAAAAAAAAAAAAAAAATATTTACTCGTGTAATTAATATTATTTTATTGCCGCCGGTAATAAACGGATTTTAATTTTAATTTACCGGTTATAAATTTAACCGATTTATAAAAATAACCGTTTCGTTGAAAGTTTTGCGACAATTTTCCCCGTTTTTAAATTAACGGTCAAATTCGAAAATCCATTCGTACGTAAAAAAAAAAATCGGTAAGAAATCAAACATAAAAAATTTTTAAATCGTCCGCCATATTTGTTTTATTTTTTTTTTAAATTTAAAAAACCGTTTGTAGGGTGAAAATTCGAAATTAACGTGGGAGAAGACAATAAATTACATTTTTTGGTTCGCGATGGAAAAAAGAAAAGAAAAAAAATCGCGAATTTGCGTTAGCAAATGATAATAATAATAATAGGAATAAAATTAACTAAAAAAAAAAAATGTAACGACGCAATCGTTTCCGGTTTGAGAGATTTTTTTTTTTTTACTAATAAACTTGTGACCCAGATTTTTTTTTTTTTTTTATAAAAATAATTTTCATAATAATAATAATAATAACGAATGTTGAAATTTTGCGGTTGTAATAATCGAGAGAAACGAGTTTTTCTTGTCGTCGAGTAGGGGAGGGGGTAGGTGTAGGGCACTTTTTGCAAAATTTTACCGGAAGTTTAAAAAGTATATCAAAGTGTATACGATCTGGGGGCAAAAAATTTCCCAACTTTTTCTAATTGTTTTTTTTTCCAATAGGAAATGAAATTTGAAAAAAAAAAAAAAAAGAGAAGCGGAAATTCGAGAAATTTATTTTTTAGTTATTCCGGAAACAGACAATATAGACGAAACGAGAACTTATTAATAATAATAATAATTTTCAAAACGAGTACGGAATCGACTAAAATCCAATCGGCGGTTGTACTTTAATTAAAAAAAAAAAAAAAAATATTCCAATGTCAAGGTGAGGTTTACCTTCGAGCTCAATGCATTGCCCCAAATTCTCTCTTTCGAAAAAAAAAAAAAAATCGTGTAACTAGAACCCCGGTAGCAATTCAACCATTAACTTCCTTGTGTGAATGCATTCCAGAAAATAATTGCCAAGAATGAAGTTTTTTTTTTTTTTAACGATTTATAATCGTTTCCTCCTATTTGATGCAAACAACAACAAAAAAAAATGTGACAACCGGAACGCCGCCGTAAAAATAATAATGATAATAATAATGATAATGATAATTTTTATAGGAAGTTTTTTTTAAAATGAGACGTCGCGACTGGTTGTCTGATAACGTTAAATTCTAAACTTGAATTTTTTTAAAACGAAATAAAAACTAGAACGTGATGTGCCTTTAAGGAATCGATTTTTTTTTTTTTCAGGTACCCCTTTCTTTCCTCGCACGACAAACGAGAGGACAAACGAACAAACGCATGCGTTTTTTATATTTAATCGATTTTATTATTATTATTTTTTTTTTTTTTCATTCTCCCAAAATCCGGGAAAAATTTTTTAAAATTTAAATTATAACGTCATTAACACGTCATCTTCTTCTTATACGTTTATTTGCATCAAAAAACGTCGTCTGCTTTTCATCGACGATTTTTTTAATTTTTAATATTCAGTTCAACATACAAAAAAAAATAAATAAATCGTTAAATTTTATTATAATTATTATTATTATTAAAAAATACTCACCCCCTTTAAAAGGAGACAAGCCGTAAGAATGGCACAATGTAACAATATCATTCCTTGTTTAAAATTGAAAACAAAAAAAAGGAGGGAAAATTCAAATGTATATTTTCTTCTTCCACGTTTTTCCTAGTGATGTATTCTGTAACGAAAAGAATAAAAATTAATGTGACAACTGTTGACATGCATGTACATCGCTCCGATTTATTTTATTAAATTTAATAGTTTTATTTAATAATTTAGTTATGAGTTATGTATCAAAAGTTTTGTTATTTAGTCTAGTTTATTGTGATATAATTAGTTTTTTATATTGTTTAGTGATAATTATGTTATTTCAAGTTTAAATTTACAAAATGTGAACGGTTTATCATGTGATAAATGGAAGCGTTGGTAGTGAGAAATATTAGAAGATGATTTAGTACATATGATTATTATGGGGTAAGTTTTACATTTTCATACTTGTATTTTACTTGCAAAAACGTTAGGCTGACAATGAAATGAATATCAAAATGGCCAAAAAAACAAAAAATTTTTTACAATTTGACATTTATTTTGTTAATTATGAGGTATTTTAACTAATTAACTTATTCATCTCATCATAAAAAAAAAGAATTGGGGTAATTTAATAATAATATTTATTAATAATTGATTTGATGAGCTAACTGAGTGTGCAAATGTCTATACTCTAACCTTTAAGGGTTGATTTACTGATTGTTGGTTGTTTTAAACATTTTCTTGAGTCAGTTTGTTTCATTACAACACACTGTATCATACGGATGGTGTAATACTCCCTATAAATCTGAATCAAAGTCAGGGGGAATTGGGTAGCCTTTATGTTAGTTGATTTTAGTGTAAGGTATTATGAAAAGACACAACAGACTCCATTTTGTCATTGTACTTCTCTTGGGCTGATTATGGGTAGTTGAGCTAAATACCTTCTGTCATACTAAATAAAAATGAAACTAGTTTTAGTCACTGACTGGAGCCTAGGAGTACAGGAGATAACTTGTTTCCATCAAATAAGATGGTTTCAGTGAGATTTACAAGAATTGTTGTGATGCTGTTTAGGTTATAAAAGACAAAAACCTATTTAGGCATTTATTCCTTAGGGATCAGAGTAAACACCTGGAAATGAATGTTTAAAACAATTCCACAAAAATAATTCTCGTCAATAATAAGTGAAAATAATAATAATAATAATAATAATAATAATAATTTTAAATATTTCTTAATAAAAAATTTTCTCGCGAAAGTAAAGAAAAAAAAATTGTTGACGAAAAATCACGTGATTCAAAATTTTTTTATTTTAAACCGTTTTAAATATTCTAGTAATAGTTGTCTCCATCGATCGATCGATCAATCAATCAATCAATCAAAAATTTTTTTGAGTTTAGCATCCGCCGCATTTTAATTAAAAGACTCGATCGGGTGATAAATTTTTATCTAATTCCACTTTATTTATTTACGTCCGATCGGATTTATTAAAAAAAAAAAAAAAATTTTAAAGTTTTTAAAAACAAAAAAAAAAAAAAATAAAAGTAGGTCGCGTGCTGGAAATTTCTTTCATTATTATTATCATTATTATTATTATTTATGTGAAATGTAACCGCCGCTTGTACTATGTTATAATAATAATAATTTGTACCTTAAAAGTATTTAAAATCGATATCGATTCACGATTATCGTGTCGAATGAGGTCGAAAAGGTTTTATCATCATCATCATCACACTTTTCTTTTTATTATTATTATTATTATTATTATTATTATTATTATTATTATTATTATTTATTAATCTTATTGAAAGATTTATGCGAAATTCAAAAAAAAAATTTTTTTTAGGTGACCGAAATTAATTTTTTTCTTTTCTTTTCTTTTTTTTTTTTTTTTGTGCGACCGTTACGGTCTTGATCCGCCTTTTTTTCATCATCATCATCATCATCATCATCATCATTATCATCATTTTTATTATTATGAATAAGAAAATTTTCAATCGGTGCGATAATTTTTTTAATATCCGCCAATCAATGAAACAATTCATATTCTTATCGTAATAACGTGTTGAAAAAGGCGTTGGTGATTTGGGCGGTAAAAAAAAGTGGCGATAATTTTCGGGGCTGATTCGAGGTAAGGCCCTCATTTCGACCTGGGCCCCTTTTTCCAAACCGCCTTTTTTTTTTTTTTTTTTAACCGTCGTCACCTGCATAACTGTTGATTTGACATAACTGTGGTGTCGCAACCGATACCACCCTCCCCATTGTTGCCATAAAATGAAATAAAAAATTTTCACTTCCGTTTTATAAATAATAATAATAATATTAGTCGTCGTAAATTATTTTGCCGTCGGTGATTTTAAAAAAAAAAATAAACTAAAAATTTAAGGTTGGACAGACTGGGTAATATTTAATTACGCTCCGATCGTAATTAACCACTTAAATTTATCGTGTAATTTTTTTTTTTTTTTTTTTTGGTTTGAAATGATGGTATGACTTGGAAAAAATCCATGAAATTACGCATTCGTTGTACGTTTAATTTCCGGTCAATGGAGAATTCAAAGCGCACTTGTCGTTTCCTTTTAAGATCATGAAAAAACTTTCACTAATGAAAAAATAATTTTTCCAAAAAAAAGAAATTAAAACGCCTCACATTCGTCACGAACTGGAAAACTTTACAATAATCTGGATAACAATTTTTCTTTTTTTTAAATCACCGTATTATAAAAAGGCTTATTCGCTAACGTGATATAACCTTTCGAATCGGTCACAAATTACAAATTTCTTTTTTTTAAATCACCGTATTATAAAAAGGCTTATTTGCTTACGTGATATAACCTTTCAAATCGGTCTACGATTACAAATTTCTTAGTTGAAAATCACCGTATTGTAAAAAGGCTTATTCGCTAACGTGATATAACCTTTCGAATCGGTCACAAATTACAAATTTCTTAGTTGAAAATCACCGTATTGTAAAAAGGCTTATTCGCTAACGTGATATAACCTTTCAAATCGGTCTACGTTTACAAATTTCTTTTTTTTAAATCACCGTATTATAAAAAGGCTTATTTGCTTACGTGACATAACCTTTTGATTTGATCTACATACGATTACAAATTTCTTTTTGTTTTTGAATCACCGTATCATAAAAAGGCTTATTTGCTTACGTGACATAACCTTTCGATTTGATCTACATACGATTAAAAAGTTCTTGAAAATTACCGTACTATAAAAAGGCTTATTCGCTTACGTGACGTAACCTTTCAAGTAAATCTACTTATAATTAAAAATTTTTTAAATATTGTTGGGTTTTCCAAGTTTTTTATTTATTTTCGGTTTTTTATTTTTATAAATTCCCTGAAGTACGTTTTCACAAATAAAAAATTCCGATACGTTATTTTAAATTGTTAATAAAATAATAACGTTATAAAATATTTTTCGTTCTATTTTTTTACAAAAAAAAAAAAAAAAAAATTCGTTAGAGTATAAAAAAAAACGAGTTTTCGAATAAATTAACACGTAAAAAAAAAAAAAAAAAAAAAATTTCGGTCGTTAATAAATAAATAAATAAATGATCGAACCTATTTATTATTAATTATTATTAACCGAAATAACAGTTTTATTTAAATAAATAAATAAATAAAAAGTACAACGAACAGGATCGAGGGAAAAGTAGGGCAGGTAAATAAATTTCACCTGCTTGCCCATCCTTAGGCTCTTGTTTAAACAGGTTAGGAAGGAACTTCTGTTTACACGACCGAATGTTTTTGTCTGTACCTTATAACTTCCTACTAATTAGTTTTAGTTTTAGTTTTAGTTTTTTACCTCATTCGTTGTTGTTGTTGTTACCGTTACAACAAAAACCAATTTTTTAAATATTAATAATAATAATTTTTATTAGGCTTTATTTCGGTGACGAGAAATTCATTTTTTTTATTTTTTTTTAATAAATTTGACATTGATTGACTCGGGTTTAAAAACCTATTAATAACTTATTATTATTATTATTATTAATAAAACGGATCTGGGGGGAGGGGAGAGAGAGAGAGTGTGTGTAAAAGGTTGAGAGATGAAAGTATGTACGCGAACGTGTATGTAGACGCTCGCAACGGTTTGTAATTATCGGAAAATAAAAATTGTCGTGTAAATTGATTCGAATCGATTATTAATCGATGGGTAACGCCTGAAATAATAATAATGATGACGATGATGATGATGATAAGTAAACGTTGTTAGATAATTTTCGTGTACGAAATAGAAGAAGAGGAAAAAGAGGGGAAAAATAAAATGTGGAGGAAAAGATCAATGTACGTTCTACATAAGGACTAGTTTTAAAACGAATTTATCAAAATCGTCTTATTCGTGGTACTCACGCACTCACACGCACAAACACACTCACGCACACGCACACACACGCATGAACTCATCTTTTTCTTTTTTTTCTCATTCTCGGATTTTTTTTTATTTTCATTTTTTATTTAATCGGGTTAATTTCTCTCTCTCTCTCTCTCTCTCTCTCTCTATGACACTAAAATCACAAAATTTTCCAAAAGCGCTACAAACAAATTAATTTGGCACAATCGATTTTGCGCCAGTTAATTATATAAAAGTGACGTGGCAGGAACGACGATGAAGAATATTCCTAAAAAAATAACTCATGAAATTAAATCGGTTAAAATCAATCAATCGATCAATCAATCAATCATTAGCGCAATTAATTAAAATTTAACGTGGGTGTGCGAATGAATAGGGCAAACAAATACATTACGGAAAAGTGTTTGTTGCGTTTGTTTTATCGTTTGTTCGTTTTATTTTTTATTGACAAGTTGATGGTACGTAAAAAACAAAACAAAAAAAAAAACCTGTTCGCGCATTCACTCAAACAGGATCGATATAAAAAAAAAATTAACATTTCGTTAAAAATCTAACAGTATTACTTGAATCCTAGGCCTATTGGCCTAATACGAGTTTCGGTTTTTTTTTTTTTTTCTACTGACACGGACATTTACGTATTGACGACGAGTACGTTCATGAATGCTCAACTTCATTGATAATATTGTATAACAATTTTCTTCTTATTATCGGAAAACTTTTAAATTTTAAATTTCTCTTTCGTTTTTTTAACCCCTCCCCCTATCCTTCCCCTCCCCTTTCCTCCGTATAATTTCCGGTACTTTTACCACGATTTGACCCTAAAAATAATTTTTTTTTTTAGGCGCGTTAACGGAATCGAAAATAAAAAAAAAAACCAAACTAGGGGCAAAGTATAACGGCTAAATAAATTTCAATTTGCCTCGGGGTGGTTGTTGTTGTTGTTTGTATGCTGGAATCCCGCCGATATATATTATTATTATTATTATTAGAAGATATTTCCGTTTGTTTGAAAAATTTTTTTTTTTTTTGTTTGTCGGGGTCACATCCCAGTTTTTAAATAAAAATTTTTTGCCATTTCATTTTCAAAAATGAAAGAAGAATGAGGAACGTAATTCGTTATATGATTGTTTTTTTTTTTTTATTCGATATATCGATCGATACATCGATTTAAAAAAAAAAAAAAACTCGTGAAAAGCTTTTGATGATAATGATGATGATGATGAAAACGAATGAATGATTTCGAAAGTAAATTTATTAAAATCGATGATAGCCTTATTTAAAAAAAAAAATGAGAATAAAAATGGCGGCACACAAACGTGATCGAGTGGTGATGATGATGGTGGTGACAAAAAATAAAGATGATGATAATAATAATGATGATGATGATGATGATAAAAATCATTTATTGCAAATAATTTAAAAAAAAAAAAAAAAAGTGGAGAGGCTGTGAATTTTTTCAATCAGGGTCAGTAGTTCATGAAGTTTTTTTTTTTTTTTTAAGTGATGCAAGAAGAAAAAATTTGGTGCCGTACCCGCGTAAAAAAAAAAAAAAACAATTTTCATTCATTTCACACTTAAATACACACGCACGCACGCACGCACTCACGCACTTTTTTTTACCCCGCTTAAATTAATATTATCATTATCATTATTTTAAAAAATTTACGTGTTAGGAAAAGAAAAAAAGAATGAAAAAAAATTTTTTTTTTAAAAGTACAATTAACAAAGCCGCGGGATTGAATACGTGCGTGAGTGCGTGAATGCGTTTTATAAATTTAAAACGACGACGACTCTCACGGACGGCTTTAGAAAAAGGTGAAAAAAAAAAAAAAAAGATTTTTAGTTCCTGTTCGGATAACTTAAAAGTACTTAAGAACATAAGTCACGATTTTTTTTTTCGGCTCGTACTATTGTGCGTGAGTGTGCGTGTACCTGTTTTCTAATATACCCTTTCGTACCTGAATGTAATTTTTCCAAAAAAAAAAAAAAAAAAAAACAAATTTTTCTTTTTCGACGACGACGACGACGACGATAATTAAATAAAATTTTTTTTAAAAGTACTTAAAATAATAAAAACCGTTAGAACAAAAAAACCTGATGATATCCCTTTTGCTAAATCATAAACGCATTTATTAATAATAATAATGATAATAATAATAATAATAGTTTTTTTTTAATAAAAACGCACATACATTTATACGACGGAAATTTTATTTTTAAAAAAAAAAAATCCGTTTTGTTATGAAAACAACTTTCTACCTGTCAAATTTAATTTGTTTAATATTTTTTTTTTTTTTTTTACGATTTAATTTAACGTCTTAAGGATTCTGTAAAAATAATAATAATAATAATAATAATAATAATAATAATAATAATAATTTTTTAAATATATTTTCGAATCGATGACGACGTTGACGACGACGTTATGACGTTGACACACTTTTTTTTTTTACAATAACGACCGCGTCATATTTTTAATAACTTTAATTAAAAAGAAAAAAAAAAAATTTTTTTTCGGTACGTTTATTTTAATCATTATCATTATTATTATTATCGAAAGTGATTTGAAATTTGTGTGTGTAAAAAAAAAAATTATTTTTGTATGAAAGTATAACCGAACCGCCATTCTCTTCAAATTATATTTTCATAACTTTTTTCTTTCTTTTTCTTTCAATTATTAAATTAACGAATCGGAAAAGATTTGATGTGTGGTAAAAGTATTTGGAGCGTTTTTTACGAAAAAAATGTCAATTATTTACGGTTGATATACGTTAAAAAATTTATCAAACACATTTTTTTTTATTTTCACTTAATAATAATAATAATAATAATAATACACTGGACGATAATGATGAAGATAATAATAATAAATCATCTGTTTCTATTTTTCTCTTTATTTTCAATTAAATACCTGTAAGTGTAAGTGTAACGGAAAATGAGACAAAAAATCGGAAAATTAGTTGACGTATTCGTCATTTATTTTTTTCAATACGAATTTGGTTTTCTTATAATTGATTAAATTTTAAAAAATTTTAATTGGTTAATTAACTCGAGTTTTATATTTTATTTATTGATTTACGTAAATTTGTAAATTTATTTATTTATTTTTTTTAATAATTAATAATATTATTAAGAATAATAATAATGATAATAATACGTGAGAAAATATAAAGTTATTATTATTATTTTTACAAAAAGAAAAGTAAAGAAAAAGGAAAAGAAGTTTTAATCGTGTACGTAGACTAAAATTTTATTTATTTATTTATTTTTCTTTTTTTTACATAACTGTAAATATTATTATCATCATCATTATTATTTACATTATGTATGTATGTATACATAATTATTATGTAGGAACGAATAAAAAATATTAGAGGAAATATTTACGTGAGTGAAAAAAAAAATAGAAAAAAAAAAAATTTAAAAAAAATTTTATCGTTCTGGGTAATTAATCGTCTCCTAAATATTTTATAATTAGTTAATGAGTGAATGAATGAATGAATGAATGAATGACAGAATGAATGAACGAATGAAAAAGAGAATGAGTGTGATTAAATTTTGCGGTTGAAAAAGTGAAAGCAAATTATAATCGAAATTTAAAAAAAAAAAAATTATGTTCTCAATGTTTTTTTTATTCTCCAGGTTTTCTTTTCCAGGTTTTTTAAAATGTTTTATTAAGTTCTCCAGAAAAAAATTAATTTTTCAATTAAACGTCGGCGTGATAAATAATGATAATGATAGTAATAACGGAAAATTTTAATTTTTAACGTTTTTCTCGTTGTTTTTTTCGCATGCGTTAAAAATATTAATACTAATAATAATAATAATTCACGAAAAAAACTGTAAATGCGGGGGGAGGAGAAGGAAAATAAAACGCGCGTAATAACCTTATGACCTCGATATCGAGTTTAAAAAATATATTATAGTGTAATAACAAATAAATTTTTATGAATGCCTGGAAAAAAAAGAAAGAAAGAAAAGAAAAAATTCCATCGAGTGATTTGTGCATTGTTTTTAAATGATGAAACAAAAAAAAAAAAAAACTCGTTTCATTGATAAAGAAAAAAAAAAAAAAGTGTGCCGCCGAAATATGTATGTAAAAAGATTGATATTCATCATCAATTGACACGACGATTATTATTATTATTTAAAATTTTCTAATGGTACGACAAAAATCTTTTTAAAAAAAATTGTTTCTTGAGAAAAAATCGTTTTTTTTGTTTTTTTAATACGGGAAAATTTTATACACGAATTTATCCGAATTAAACGTGTCAATAGACAAACGTACACACTTTTACACACGTGATTATTATTTAAAATTTTCTAATGGTACGATAAAAATCCTTAAAAAAAAAATTGTTTCTTGCGAAAAAATCGTATTTTTTTCAAAACGGGAAAAGTTTATACACAATTTTATCCGTTTTTAAACGTGTCATTAGACAAACGCACACACACGTGATTTTATAAATCGAACGAATAATTTTAACCTATGAAAAAAATTTGAAAATTTTTATTGATTTGATTGACCGTTAGAAAAAAATTTTCCCGTCGGTGGTTTTAGAAAAAAAAAAAAAAAAAAAAAACGTACCTGATTTTTTTTTATTAAAAAATCCGATTTTCCGTGACACGAAAATAATAATAAAATCCAATTTATTAAAAAAAAAAATTTACAAACAAACAAACAAACACTTTTTTGTTTAACACGATTGAAAATTTCGACACAAACACCCAACCGAAAAAAAAAAAAAAAAAAAAAATCGTAAAATACCGTCCGCGTCTAGTGAGAGGTATATCAATGATTGTCTATTGATGACAATGTTGAAGAAAACACCTGCGTCTGTAGTAGAACACACACACACACACTTAGACATACACATACACACACACCTTCCTAAGCCCTTAGGGTACCCTACGACCGCCCCTTGACCCAGACAGACAACGTTTACTATTGACTATATGTATCTATCTTGTTGTCAGTTCTCCCCCCCTCCCCAGTCAGTCAGTCAGTCTCTCACTCTGAGTATTATATCGATAAAAACAAATTCGTGAGAAGGGTACGTGGTACTAAACAAAAAAAAAAAAAAAAAATTTTTTTTTTTTCAAATGTTTACCTTCATTCCTATTGGTGCCAGATATTAAAAAAAACACACGTTGTTTAATCGGTGGGGAGAAATGCAAGTTTGTTGTTGTTGTTGTTGTTAACCACGTGATAAACACGGTTATAATTTCTCCAAGCCATTTCTCCAACCTTGAAATAACACTATTTAATAAAAAAAAAATTTTTTTTTTTTTTTCACTGTAGGCAACTTGCCGAACAATAACAAGTGTCACGAACGAATCACCGTAAAATGCCCTACGAGAATAACGTTAAACTCGTTTGCAGAACGTTTTTTTTATAATTTCTTTTTTTTTCTTTTCTTTTCCGGTACCTGGTTCGAATTTAAAAAAAATTTTTTTTCGGCGTTCGAACGGATTTTTCCAATTTGAATTGTTATTATTATTATTAACACTTTCGAACGCGAGAAATGATTTTGTGTATTTTTAAAACATTCATTCCAGGTTTCTACTCGATGTTGCTGCTTCTTTTGAAAAATGTAGGTCACCCCACATAGCGCCATTTCCTCTTTGGTTTCTTCTTTTAAATTTCCTCTTATTGAGTGTGGCATGGCTCCCGATGATGCTTCCACGATGACCGGAATAGTTTCTGTCTTTACTCCCCACATCCTGGCTATTTCCGCTTCTTTGACTGTCTGTTGTCTTTTCCGCCGGTACGGATACTTCAATTAATTTACACCAATATCCGGTTTTTTGTTAGGATTGTTAATCCTACAGAACTGTGCATGGACACGCTGTCGTAATCGGACTGTGGTCGTATCATTCCTTGAGTAATACATCCACCCAATATTCACGACAGAAATTATTATTATTATTATTATTATTATTATTATTATTAATATTACATTTTTATCTTTTATCACATCATGCAGAATTTTTAATAATCGTACATTCCAAAAAATAATTTTTTCCAGTTTAAATAAATTCGAACGGTTTATCACGCGTTTTATAATTATTTATAAACGACGCCATTTTTAATAAAATTTAATATTCATAGAGTAAAAAAAAAACCGTTTAAATACGTAGTAATTATAGATAAACAAAAAAAATTTTTTTGTGATAATAATAAAACTGCTTCCACGTTTTTTTTTTTTTTTTTTTTTTTTTTTATTCGTTAAGAATTTTAAATAAATCCGAACGTTTTTAATTACTATAATAACAAATAAATAATTAAAGAGGGGGAGGGGAGAGGGGAAGGGAAAAGGGAAGGGGGAAATAAGTCGGAAAAATTTAATAATGATAATAATAAGTGGTACGAGCTAAGAAAAAAAAAAAAAGTTTTTTTTTTTTTTAAAGATGATGTACCGACTACACTTGACCCACCTACCGGAGTCGACCTACTGGAGTCTAATAATAATAATAATAAAATAATGTATTTTCGTGTGTGTTTTGTGTGTTTGTTTGTTTGTTTTTTGAGATATTCGAGAGTGTTTGCGCAACAAAACCGGCAGACATGTTGTCTGGAAGTAATTCATTCACCGTTTAAATTTTTTATTTTATTTTTTTATTTTTTTTTTGTAATAGGATTTATTACAAAATAAAAAATAATTTTTTTTGGGGGGAGAGGAGAGGAGGGAAGGGGAGGTGTGACGGGGAGGCGTAGGATTTTCCGTCGGCTAAGTAAAAAACAAAAAAGAGAAAATAAGAAATGGGAATTTTTTAATTTTTTTTATTTATCGATTTTTTCCTCCTTCTCTTGTTTAAAAGCGTGTAAGAAGAAAGAATGTTTGTTTAACGTGTCAGAAGAAGAAATGTTTTTTATAAATCAAGTACGAAGAAAGTCATTGAATTATTATTATTGTTATTATTATTTAATGCCGCGTATGAAAACAATCAACGAATTACCGGGCAGTGGGGGGTTGGAGGAGGGGGGAATTCCTCTGGAAAGTTTCTTTTACCGTTCAACTGTCATTCCGCCATCATACCAATTAAAAAAAAAAAATTTGGAATGAAATTTATAATTAGGATGAGAATGGTTAATCGAAAAAAAAACATCGTGGAAGCAGAATATATAAAAAAAAAAACATAATTCACACTTCTCTTCGATTTTTAAACAATACATTTATTACTTCTTCCCCTTCCCCCGTAGGTCTCCATATGATTTGTGACGTCACGAACATTAACGGTATTTATAAAAAAAATGAATTTAATTGATTTTACTCTTCTTGTGTGAATTTTTTTTTTGACGGTTTTTAACTTTCCTTCACTCTCTCTCTCTCTCTCTTTCTTTTTGATACATTTTCAAAAGGTAAAATGGTGTTAAAGGATTATTATTACGCCGCGGAAAAAAAAAGGGGGCAAAACGGAATTTAGCCACACACAGACACACACAGGCACAGGCACACACACATGGATGATGATGGTTAAAAGCAAGTAAAGCCGTTAGGAAATTTAACAAACCGTCAAAGCACCGCTTATCGGAACATGGTGGTGTGTAACAACATTAAGATTTCCTATCAAACGATTGCTAAGGCAGGTAGGCCCATGAACCTGTCGACCAAGGTCAGCCAACATTCCAATATGGCTGCCAAGCCTAAGCCGGGTGCGGACGGACAAATCTTACTAACCCCATTTCTTTTTTTTTTCCGATTGTTGGTCACTTTTTTTTTTTTTTTATTGGATTTACTTTTTTTTTTTTAACATTGTTGTTTGTCTGTTTGTTGTGTTTGTTTTATTAAAAAAAAAAAAAAAACCTGGTTTTTATTTCTTTTGTTTAAAAAAATTTGTTAAGGTGAAAACATTAACAAGTTATTTTCTCTTTCGTTTTTTTTTTTTTTTTTTCAAACGTTACAACATTGCAAAACGTTTCGATTTTTTGTTTGTTTGTTTGTTGTCTCGACTTGAATAAACAATTATATTTTTATTATTATTATTATTATTAAATTGATTATTTAAAAAAAATTTTTTTTTCTATTTAAATATAAAAAAAATTATAATAAAAAAAATTTTATAGTTGTTGGTTGTTGTTGAGGTTGTTGTTGTTGTTGTTGTTGCAATTTAAACTGTATAACTGTGCCACGGTGCCAAACCGCCAACCATTCGTCGTTGCAATAAAAATAATAATAATAATTAACATTGAAAGAAGAACCGCAATCGTACTCGAAAAAAAAAAAATAGAAAAAATTTATGTGTGCGAGAACACAAACGCATAAATTGACACTTTTCAAAAGGTTGACCTTATTGCGGGCAAACAAACAAACAAACAAACGTTAAATTTATATCCGTTAAAACGACGTATATCGATAAATCAATCCATCCAATTTTTTTTTTTTTTTTTCGCATTTAATAATTTTTTGATCCGGTTGCGGATTTTGTTTTCGATAAAAAAAAATTAATAACAAACCCCTATTAAACTCTAAATAATCGATGCGTCGAATATTAATAAAAATAATAATGATAATAATGATAATAACAACAAGGAGATTTAATGAATGAGTTGAGATTTTTATGTAAAACAAACTTGAAAAGTCAACGATCCTTGTGTTATTGGTGACCTTAAAAAATATCCAAGTTTTCGTCCAATCCTCGTCGTCGTCGTCGTTTGCGGTTGTTACGAAAATGCTTCGCATAGTTTTATTATTATTATTATTATTATTTAGATTATTTTTTTTATAAATAAATAATTATCAAATAAAAAAAAAAAAAAAAAAAATAATATGTGAGAAAATAAGCATGCACGCAATCAAACAAACAAACAAACCGGCTACGACGACTCGAATGTAAAAAAAAATTTAAAAACAAATCACGGAAATGATAATTAAACACGTGTAAATGTATAACTGCTATTAATTAGGTAATTAAATACGAACGCGTTATGAAAAATGCATATGTGTTTGTGTTTGTGTGGGAATAATAACAAACGACAAACGAAAAATTTGTTTGTCGCCTCAGGCTGTTGTGAGAATGAATTTAAATTATTATACCGTCGTACGATTGACGATTGTTATTAATTAATGATTAATTAATTAAATTTTTTTTTCCCGTTATTACCACTCTCGTTTGTTTTTATTATTATTATTATTATTATTATTATTTAATAAAAATTATTACCGTTTGTTGTTTGTCGTTGTTGTTTTAATATTTTATAAAAAATTATCTTCTTTAATTAATCTTAAAGATTTGGTGGCGTCGATTACATTTTTTCCCTTTTAAATAAAACAAACGAAATTTTCTCTAAATTAATATTATTATTATTTAAAAATCCCAATCGATGATGATGATGATGATAATGTTGGTGGAAAAGAGAAAGAGAGAGAGATGGAAAAAAAAGTATAATCATCGAATGAAATTGTATTAAACACGGCGGAAAATTATTACTCCGTTTAATTTCATTACAACGCGTAATTTTTCTTTTTATTATTATTAATCGAAAATTAAGCGTTAAGACAATTTAAAAATTTTATTTAAAAAAAAAAAAAGTAATAATAATAATGATGGTGATGATGATGATATTTTACCATTCGAAAGTTTTAAAAACGGGGGTGAGGGGGAGGAAGGGGGCATGCAAACGTTCCGCGAGAAATTTATTGTGTGACCAGTATGAAATTACCGACCAAAATTCGAATTGACCGAAAAGCCTAGAAAAACAAATATTTTTATTTTAATAAAAAAAATGCAATTGATTGATTGATTGATTGATTGTACGAATGAATGAATCAATGTACGAACCAACGGGTACAATAATAATAATGATAGTAATTGGGTAATAAAAACGTGGGAATTAAATTTAATAAAAAAATAAAAATTTTATTATAATAACGCGCGCGTTAATTTTTTTTTTTTTTTTTTTTTTATTCTCTCGAATTTATTTACATTATTATCATCATTATCATCATTATTATTACTATCTTTATTATTATTATTATTATTGGGATGGTTTAATAGGTTAATAAGTTAATAATAATTAAATGATTCCGATTGTTGTTAAAAAAAAATTGCTTTCATACTCGTCAGGGTGTAAAAATATCAATAAAAATTTATCGATAATAATAATAATAATTAAATGTAAGAAAATTGTTTATTAACAAAATAAAAAAACGACACGGGTTTTATTACTGGTGAAAATAAGTAATAATTATTACTATTCTTGCGTTTAAGGTAATTTTTTTTTGTGTGACGTATTAGTGATAAGGATGGAAAAAACGCGCGTTTGATAATTCGAAAAGTTTTTATTACCGAGGTCAGGGGGCAGGGGATGGGGGTGGGGCAATAAAAAAGGAAACTGTCGTGATTGATTATTAAGAGTTTTTAAATTATTTCGATGGCATTTTTTAAAAATGTCGCATTTATTTCTGTTTCTCTCTCGCGCTCTTTTTTTACACACATTTTATTACTCCAGTAATTAATTAATTAATTTAATAAGTAATTAATTAATTAATAAAACGATTAAATTAATTAATTATTAAATATTCTCTCGTTATTGTAATAAACAATCGTCGAACGAATAATTTCATTCATTTATCCTTTTTTAATTTTAAATAAATCACGTGACGAGTAATAATAATTACGTAATTATTATTACTCTCGTTTTTTTATTAAGATTATTAGTATTATTATTACTATGGTTTTTTTTCGGCGTGATTGTATTTTATTATTATCACAACGCTTAACAATAAAAATTTAATTTTTTTTTTTTTCTTTTTTCATTTCAACCCGAAATCCGATGATGATGATAATAATAATAATAACGTTAGGATATATGATTTATTATATTAAACGATATAAATCAGGCAATTATTTTTAGAAAGCAGAAGATAAAAAAAAAGGAAAGAAATTATACGGTAATTAATAATATTACTACTCAAAAGTAATAAATCACTTTATCGGAAAAATATTTAATATTTTTTTTTAAAAAAAAAAAAAAAAAAAAAAAAGGTTGAAACGTTTTATTAATAATTTAAATGTATGCACTGTTAGGGAGGGGAGGAAAGAGGGGGAAAAACAAAATGGCGGCGGAAAATGGGAAATGAATAAATTATACGAAAGACTTGGCGCATCGCTTATAATATAAGTGGGTCGTTGATAATTTTTTTTTTTTTATTTAAATTTGTTGTTAATTTTTTTTAAAAATATGCGCGTTTTTCGAATAATTTTTTAAAAAAATAATATTACGCGCGTAATTATTATTTTATTTTAAATAATTAATTATGGGAAAAAGTTTTTTTTTTTTTTAATTTATTAAATAATTAATAAATAAGAAAATCTATTCATTCGTTATAGGGAATATATTTAACGTTGAAAAATTGTTTAAAAAAAAAAAAATTGTCATGATAAATGTCGTGGCACGTGCCCCTTTTAAAAAAAGGTATATGAAAAAAAAATGTTTATTATCTCTATGAGAATCAAAATGTCGTTTTTTTTTTTTAAAAAAAAAAAAAAAAAACACGATAAATTTTTTTTTTTTATTTCTCTTTCTTTTTTTTAATTTATTCTTATTATTAATAAATGTCAATCGTTTATTTATTTATATTAAATAATAATAATAATAATGATGATGATGATGATGATGATGATGATGACGGTGATGGTGATGGTGATGGTGATGATGATGATGAAGAAATTTTTAAGTGTAAAAAAAAAAAAATTAAAATGAGTTAAATCCTTTAATTAAATCTTTTATTATTATTATTTAAAAAATTTATACTGACAATATTATTATTATTATTATTATTATCATACA